>NW_007059716.1:3140-52135 GCF_000164805.1 Carlito syrichta
GCACTCCAGTCTGGGCGACAGAGTGAGACTCCAACTCAAAAAAAAAAAAAAGAATAAAAGGCTTTCACTTCATATCAAAAGATTGGTGAATGAATGTTATTTTTATACTAAATTACACTCACTTTTACACTTCATTTTTTTTTTTGAGGAAAGAACCAACATTTATTAAAACTTTGCTGTGGGTAGATTATGCGGGACAGGTAATAAATACCATCTTGCAATTCCTACTGAACACTTTTGCTCATACGTTTTTTCACTATAGACAAATTGGATAAAGCCAGAATCAGAGACATGGCAGGAATTACTGAAGTTATAAAATGCATCACCACTAAGCTCACAAACTGTTTTTTCTAGTGGGAAAATGAGGAATCTTTCAGAGGCTACCAGAAACACTCCTTCCCAGCCTCATAGGCAATCTGAGGACGCACTAGATCGCAGGTATAACCTGTCGATGTGTGGTCTGTGATGTCTGAGCTGCATCCTGCTCTATCCAAGGCCTTCTCCCACCTCCAGTTGCCAGGGGAAAAGGCAGCGGTCACTGGTCACTTCCTCTTGCCTTTACGCTTATGCTTGTCTTTGCCTTTTGAATCCTTGCTGTCGTCTGTGTCCTTAGGGAGTCTGAAACCACCAATTTCCTTCCGTACCATAGTGCCTCGCCACCAGGCTTGGAGCTTTATCTCTTCAACTCCAAAAGATCCTGTTCTATCTTCTTCCTGTTCCTCTCCTTCTCTATGCGATCTTCAGTGATGACCTGCTCATACTCCCTTATCTTCACAAGGTCTTGGAGGTGTGCCAAGTCACTGGCCTTTGCAGCTTTGAGAGCATTTAGTTCATTCTGTTTCATTTCTGTGTCCTTATCATGTTTCTCCATCCGGAATTCTAGCTTCTCCTCAAGTTTCTGCTGCTCTTCTCGATCTCCTCCAGCAAGAGCTCTTCAGCTTTGTGACATTTTTTCTGGGTCTGGGCAATCTGCAGCTCGGTATTTGTTCTCATATAGCGATTCTCCAAGTTGGTTTTTGCCTTCATCCCTTGCAACTGGTCCTTGAGGTGAGCAATATATTCATTCTGACTCTGTGCTTCAAGCTGCCACTCTTTTTTGACATTAACTAGCTGTTTTTGAAGAGATTTCCTCTTTTTTCTTCCTTTTTCCTCGCTGACCATGACATCATAGAAATGCATTTTGTTTTCCCTCTCCCTACTCAAAGCTTGCAGGAGATTGGTGAAAGTGCCTGAATCTTGCAACTCCTGAATGGTATCTGTAATCACATCACTGAAAAATTGCCTATCCATCCGAATTTTCTTCAGTGTCTCCGTAGTCATTATGGTCTGCCTTGTAGGTTTTCTGAAGACAAAATCCTGCATTTTGTTAAAATCCACAGTAAATTGACTTCTTTGTCTGATTTCTGGCAACTTGGGTTCTTCTTGAGGTGACAGTGGACTAGAGGCCATCGGAAGTTTGTCTAGGCTTTTTCCCTCCGAACTCATTTCTTTGCTTTTCATGCTGGTGCTTTGTTTTCTTTCAAACTGAACTGGCATGATACAGTTTAGAATGGAGAGCTGAATTGTGGTATCCTCCAGAACCGCAGAGATCCTTAGCACATCTGCAAGGGTCAGTGGCTCTCTGATTTCTGGGATGATTTCTACATCTGTTTCTACATCTGTTCTTTCTTCTTCTACAGTACTAGGTGATTCACCTCTCACTGACACCATCATCTCAGAATGCCAAGCTTCTGGAGGAAGGTTTGAGGTTTCCCGCCTATCTATTTAAAGAGAAAGAAGAGCTCCTCCTGCTTTAGGGCTCCTGGCCTTTCTCTTCCAGTCTAGGTTAGGATCCGAGAGTCTCCGTCCTTCCGACTCCTGTGTTGTATGAGGTAAAGACACCTCCATATTTGTGAATCAATCTCAGAATTAATCTTGATGCAGGGGTCAGCAGACGTTCTCTACTTGGGCTTTACCTTTCTACCCGCAGCACCTCTGGACGCAGGAAGCACGCTAAACTACACTTCATTTTACACTAAGATAAAAATGTATGTAATGTCTGCTTTAAAAAAAAATTCCAGCCGAGCTCAGTAGCTCAGCATGTAATCCCTGCTCTTTGGGAGGCTGAGGTGAGTAGATTGCCTGACCCTGCGGGTTCGAGACCCACCCAGGCAACTTGGTGAGACCTCATCTCTACAATAAATCAAAAATTAGCCGGGCGTGCTAGTCCACGCCTGTAGTTCCGGTTACTTGAAAGGCTGAGGCAGAAGGATTGCCGGAGCCCAGCAGGTTGAGGCTGCGGTGGCCGGGAGCGTGCTGCTGCACTCCAGTCTGGGCGACAGAGTGAGACTCCAACTCAAAAAAAAAAATTCCCTGCTTTATCCAACTTTTTTGGATAAACCTGATTCTAACCAGACTGTGTTGGTTAAGAAGGTTAAGGTTTTGCCGGGTGCAGTGACTCACACCTATAATGCCAGCACTTTGGGAGGCTGAGGTGAGAGTACTGCCTGAGCCCACAGGTTTGAGACCAGACTGGCAAACTTGGCGAGATCTCATCTCTAAAATAAATCAAGAAAAATTAACCAGGCATGGTGGCATATGCCTGTAGTTCCAGCTACTTGGAAGGCTGAGGCGAAAGGATCGCCTGAGCCCGGCAGGTCGAGGCTGCGGTGGCCGTGAGTGTGCCACCACCCTCCAGTCTGGGCAACAGAATGAGACTCTGACTCAAAAAAAAAAGTTTAAGGTCTCTCCTATGTCGTGTCCCCAGCTGCCTGTGTGCTGTAGTAGTCCTGCTCTCTGCCCCGGCTCACCCTTGCCCCTACTTGGACACCCAGAGAGGCAAGGAGAGGAGGACAGGGAGGCTGAGTTTGAGAGACCTGCTACCATCCTTAGAGTCCTTCAGTCCCTGCTGCTGCCATCGCCCTGCAAGCATCAGCTACGTGAGCCAGTACATTCACTTTTGTGTTTAAGTTACATTGAGTTGGATTTCTGTCACCTTTACCTGCAAGGCCCTAGACTCACTCAGGATGGTACTGGAGGGTCCTTAAAGAGAGGGCCAGAAGCCAGGGGTGGACAAAGCACAGAAATGGGAACTGGGGCAGGAGACAGAAGACCGCAGGTGAATTGTTGCAGATGGCAGCTTCATGCCACTGTGAGCTCTGTTCTAAGGAGGACAGAGATGAGACCACTGATGTGGCCAGCTGGGGAGTTGGGAGGCAGGAGGCCCTGGACGCCAAGCCCTGGCAGTGGTGGGCAGGAGATTTCGGGAGGAATGCATGTCTTCGTTTGTTCTGGCTGCACGGGCCATTCTCTTCATTGGAGAAACCAAAACGAAAAAAAGGTCAAGTATTTCTTGCCTTCCTTACGTGAACTCAAACAAGTCACCGTTTGCCCTGAGTAGGACATCTGGCACTTTCATGGTCTCTTTGATTTGGACATAACTTCACACATTCTGTCTGTTACAATGGAACATTTTTCAGCCATAAAATGAAATGGGGTTCTGATACATGCTACATTACAAAGAACCTCAAAAACGTTATGCTAAGTGAAAAAAATCAGACACACAAGTTGGACCTCAAATGTTAATGTTAATCTGTATTTGCAGCCGCTGCCCAGCACTAGTATCACCGCCTAAGCTCCACCTCAGATCATCAGGCTTTAGATTCTCATAAGGAGTGTGCAACCCAAATCCCTCACATGCACAGTTCACAACAGGGCTCATGTTCCTATGAGAATCTAATGGCACCACTCATCTGACAGCAGACAAAGCTTAGGCAGTAACGCCAGCCTTGGGGAGCAGGTGTAAATACAGATGAAGCTTCACTTACTCAATGCCACTCACTTTCTGCAGCCCAATTTCTAACAGGCAACAGGGTTGGTCCGTAGTCAGGGAGGCTGGGGTCCCCTGTGTTAAAGGATACAAAACTACAACTAGATAGGAGGAATAAGTCCCAGGGTTCTATATCACTGTAGCATGACTATAGTTAATAATATGTAGTTTTAAATAGCTAGAAGGAAGATATTGAATGTTCATAACACAAAGAAGTAATAAATGTCTGAGATGTTGAGTGTTAATTGTCCTCATGTGATCACTATATATGATATGCATTGAAACATCACTATGTGCCCCACAAATCTGTACAATTGTTATGTGTCAACTAAAAATGTTTTAAAATAATAAAATAAAATGGTTACAATGAAAAGTTTTATGTTTTGTGGTTTTCAATAATAATAAAAAAAGATAGGCTGGGCTCAGTGGCTCAACCTGTAATCCCAGTACTTTGGGAGCCGGCGAGTTGAAGACCAGCCCAGGCAACTTGGCGAGACTCTGTCTCTACAATAAATCAAAAAATTAGCCAGGCATGGTAGTGCATATCTGTAGTTCCAGCTACTTGGAAGGCTGAGGCAAAAGGATCGCCGGAGCCCAGTAGGTTGACTCTGGGGTGGCCATGAGTGTGCCACTGCACTCCAGCTTGGGCGACAGAGTGACTCCAACTCAAAAATAAATAAGTAAATAAATAAAGTCCCATCCATTGTCCCTGGCTTCTTCTGAGCCCTGGCTGTGTGGTTCCCACCTGTCAGGTATGCCCTCACAGCATGCTCCTGTCCATTCTTTGCATGTGCTTGTTTAATCAGTTCTCCAGAGAATGCCCCAATGGAAACCCTACTTCCTTCCTCACTGGAAACAATGGAGAATTATCTGGATACAATTAGGTTGTTCTAATAGCTCCAAGTGAACTGTATTCCTTTATGGTGTTTCTAGCCTTTGTTTAATACCTGTCTTTCCACTAAAACTCTGCTTCTCAGAGGCCAAAGGGTGCCTCTGACGTTATCCAGGGTTCCCTTTCAGGATCATTTGCACTCTGAGATCGTAAGACCTTAGAGGTGGAAAGAGCCTTGGAGAGTGTACCCTGACTTCCTCCTTTGCTCTGTGGGCCTGAGGGGACTACAGAACTCTAAGGGAGACCTCTGGGACTAGGCACATTCAAAGCCTCAAGGGACCTGTCCTCTTTTCCTGTCTTCTTTACACCAAGTTCATCTGTTTTTTTTTTTTTTAGTTGGGGTCTCACTTTGTCACCTTGACAAATCGAGTTGAAGCCTGGGTTTTTTGATGTTTTACAGAGACGAAGTCTCACTATGTTGCCAAGGCTGGTCTCAAACTGGGCTCAAGGGATCCTCCTGCCTTAGCCTCCTAAAGTGTTGGGATTACATCATGACTCACCACACCCAACCTCTTTTTTATTCTTTTAAAAAGTTTTTCTCTTACCCAATATGACTGATATGTTTATTCTTTTAAGTAAATGGTAGCACACCAAACAATATTGTTTCAGTACCTTGCCTTTCTCTTCACTTAAAAATGTATCTTGGGGACGTGCTATCCACTTTCTTGTTCTTTGTCTGTGTGCGTGTGTGAGAGTGCACTAAAATGCATATGCTATAAAATGTGCTTTTTTTTTTTTTAGAGACAGGGTCTCGCACTGTCACCCAGGCTAGAGTGCAATGGCTCAATCACAGCTCACTACAGCCTCAACCTTCCGGGCTAAGTAATCCTCTTTCCTCAACCTCCTGAGTAGCTGAGACTACAGTGAAGACCATCATGCCCAGCCAATTTTTTAGTTTTTTGTAGTGATGGGGTTTTGCTACATAGACCAGGCTAAAATGTGCCATTTTAATCATTTTTTAAATAAGAAAAAATGTCTAATGTGGCAAAACATACATAATATACAACTTTATTTTATTTTTTTTTATTTTTGAGTCAGAGTCTCACTCTGTTGCCCAGGCTGGAGTGCAGTGGCAGGCTCATGGCCACCCCAGTGTCGACCTGCTGGGCTCTAGTAATCCTTCCGCCTCAGCCTTCCAAGTAGCCGGAACTACAGGTGCACGCTACCACGCCCGGCTAATTTTTTATTTATTGTAGAGACAAGATCTCACCAAGTTGCCCGAGCTGTTCTTAAACCCATGGGCTCAGGCAATCCACTCACCTCAGCCTCCCAAGCGCTGGGATTACAGCCTGAGTCACCGAGCCTGGCCAATAATTTTTAAATGTATAGTCAGTGGCACATATTTATGGTGTTTTCACAAAGTTGTACGACCATCATCACTATTTCCAGAGCTATCTCATCAACACAAACAAAGACTCTATCACCACTGAGCAAGGCTTCCTCATTCTGCACGTTCCTCAGCCTCTGTAACCTCTTACCTACTTTGTCTCTATGAATGTGCCTATTCTAGATATTTCATGTGAATGGAATCATATCATACACGATATCTGTCCTTTTGTGACTGACCTCTTTCTCTTAGCATGTTCCCAAGGTTCATCCCTGTTGTAGCATGTGTCAGAACTTCAGCCCCTTTTATGGCTGAATAATATTCCACTGAAGCCGGGCATGGTGGCTCACGCCTGTAATCCTAACACTTTGGGAATCTGAGGAGGGAGGATTGCCTGAGCCCAGGAGTTTGAGACTAGCCTGGGCCACACAGTAAGACCTCATCTCTAAAAATCATCATCATCATAATAAAATCCATTATATGGTGAGACCATATTTTTCTTTACCCATTCATCTATCTACCTTTTGGCTACTGTGAATAACGCAGCTATGAATATTGGTGTACAAGTATTTGTTTGAGTCCTTGCCTTCATTTTTATGGGGCATAGTCCTATAAGTGAAATTGCTGGGTCATATGATAATTCTGTTTAACTTTATTAAGAATTTCCAAAACATTTTCCACAGTGACTGCACCATTTTTTCCAACAGCAATGTATGTGGGTTCCAATTTCTCCACATCCTCCCCAACATTTGTTATTTTCTGTTTTGTTTTGTTTTTGAGTCAGAGTCTCACTCTGTGCCCAGGCTGGAGGGCAGTGACATGCTCATGGCCACCACAGCCTCGACCTACTAGACTCAGATGATCCTTCCACCTCAGCCTTCCAAGTAGCTGGGACCACAGGCACGCACCACCACATCTGGCTAATTTTTTGATTTATTGTAGAGATGAAGTCTCACCAAGTTGCCCAGGCTGGTCTCGAACCAGTGGGCTCAGGCAATCCTCTCACTTCGGCTTCCCAAAGTGCTATGATTATAGGCTTGAGCCACTGCACCCGGCCTCTGTTTTTTTTTTTTTTTTTTCCAAATTAACACCATCCTCGTAGGTATGAAATGGTATCACTTTTGATTTGCATTTCACTAATGACTAGTGACATTGAGCATCCTCCTATGTAATTATTTGCCATTTTTGAATGACTTCTTTGGATAAATGTCTATTCAAGTCCTTTACCCATTTTTAAATTGGTTCTTGTCTTTTGTTTTGTCTTTTTGTTGAGCTTTAGGAAGTTTGCCTGTTTTAACTACTGGATTTTCGGACGATGTTGCATCTTAAAAAGGGTTTCAGCCAGGCACAGTGGCTCACACCTATAATCCCAGCACCTTGGAGGCCAAGGCAGGATTGCTGGAGCCCAAGAGTTTGAGGCCAGCCTAGGCCACAAAGTGAGACCCCGTCTCTACAAAAAAATTTTTAAAAATCACTCGGGCATGGTGGCATGCACCTGTAGCCTCAGCTACTCAGGAGGCTGAGGTGGAAGAATCGTCTGATCCCAGGAGGTTGAGGCTGCGGCAAGCCAGGAGCATACCACTGTCTTCAGCCTGCGCATCAGAGTGAGACTTCAACTGAAAAAAAAAAAGATTTCACTGCTAAATAAGTTTTGAGATCCAGTCCAGTCCTTTCATCTCACGTATAGAGAACAGAGGTCCCTGAAATCAAGATCACAGAGTAAGGGGCAATAAAGAGACCAGGCCCTGATGGATTTCCTCACCTCCTCATCATTCACTCAGCACCTCAAGTGGTCCTTGCTTAGGTGCTAGGTTCAGTGTGAATTGCTGAGACCCCATGTCAGTAAGTCCTGGCTCTTGCTCTGCTCTGTGAATTTCAGTCTAAGAGGGGAGATAGTGTGGGTGGAAGGCATTCCAAGCCCAAGGAACAAGGAAAATTTGTGCAAAGACAAATGTTCCTGTCCTTTAAGACAAAGCTCAACAGTCTTTTCCTGTGGAAAAATGAGAACGGGAAGGCATGAGTGTTTGGGGGCATGGTGAGAAGGTCCCTGTGTGAGGGAAGAGAAAGAAGAAAGAAGGATGGCAAAGGAGGCTAGATTCTGCAGGATTTGTATGCCAACTAAGAAACAGATTTTTGCCAGGCTCAGTGGCTCATTCCTGTAATCCTAGCACAATGGGAGGCTGAGGCAGGAGGATCGTTTGAGGCCAAGAGTTAGAGACCAGCCTGGGAAACATAGCAAGACCTTATCTCTACAAAAAATTTTTTAAATAGCCAGCATGGTGGTGCATACCCAACGACTTGAAAGCTGGGGCGGGAGGATTGCTTGAGCCCAGGAGATTGAGGTTACAGTGAACTATGATGTCACCACTGCACTCCAGTCTGGGTGACAGAGTGAGACCCATCTCTAAGTAAGAATGAAAAAGAAGAAGTTGGGATTTTTTTAGCCTGGAGACTCTTAGTTACAAATTCAAATGCCTTCAGGGACCACGGATACTATAAATGTAAACAGCCAGCCAGGCCTAGTGATGCTCACGGTAATCCCAGCTGCTCCCAAGGCTGAGGAAGAAAGATCCTTGGAGCCCAGAAACTCAAGACCAGCCTGGACAACATAGCGAGACCCCGTACCAAAGAAAAAGAAAAAAGAATGTGAAGAACAGTAGACGCAACACAACAGGGAGTGGAAGGGTCCCGTGGCTAATCAGAGAGCACACGCTCTGCCTACACGGTGTGGGTCCAACACGGTGTGGATCCAACAAGCCCCTCTGGAAAGCTGGACGGGAGTGCGGGATTGTGACTCCAAAGCTGATGAGGCTAAAGTCAGGGAGGGTGGTGATCTGACATCTTCCAAGGTTCTGTCATTTCCACAGCCCCAGCACATGTGGAATTAGACCCAGAGCAAGATTTCTATTCGTTGCTTCCTCTGCCCCCTGAGATGCTGAACTGTCGGGAATGTATCAGGTGCTCATTTTTGGCGAAAAAAGCTCTTCGGCGGATGTCCCTCCTCATGGGCAAAGTCTGGGCATCTCCAATGCAGCCCCTCCCCTCTTGAGCTTTCTCCTTCATCCACCTGGGGTGGTGAAAGGGCACTGGGTTTGGAGCAGAAATGACTGGGCTTTGAACCCAGCTCTGCCACTTTCTCGCTGGCTGCGCTTGGGAAAGTAACTCAGTTTCTCTGGAGCGCCAGTTTTCTCATCTGCAAAACGGGAGGGATCACTGTGCTACTCCCTCCAGAGGGTTGCCTGAGGAGAAAAGAGGTAATGCACGCACGGCTCGAGGCACTCAGCGGCTTTCAAGAAATGGGATTGTCTCTTCCGTTTCCCTCGCCCTAGAGCCCTCCGCTCCAGCTGCGGCCCCTTTAAGATCGCCTTGGATGACCCAGATTCAAAGTCAAGAACGGCCCTCTAGTTCCAGTCTCTATGGTTAACACCTCACTTCCGGGCGGAAGTTTATCAGCCGGACCACTTCCGCCCGGGAGAGTGGGAAACTGTTGGAGACACGTGCTTCGTCCTGTTCGGGTGGTTCCCGCTCTCGCCTCCTGCTGGTCTCCGGCTTCGGCCCGTAGGGCGACGCTGCCACCCGCCCTAGACCACGGAGTTGGCCCCGCCACGGGCCGTTAACGGAGCTCCGTCGGGGGCCGGGAGGCACTGACCGGGTGACCGGAGACCAAAGACCAGAGATCCCACGGGGCCCGAGACTTCCAGGCGGCTCCTCCCCTAGCAACTGGGGCTTAAACGGGAGGAGACAAAGGGAACTTGGTCCCCACGCAGCCATGGAGGGAGGGGCTGTAGGGAGGCGCCGTAACCAGCAGAGTTTGCGTCCCCGACGGGGCTAGCTCTGATTTCTAGGAGCGTGGTAAGCATCGAGTGTCTTTTATCCTTTTAGAGTACATCAGATTCCTCTTTCTCCCCCGACTTTCCACAGAAAATGAGAAATGGCCAGCCCCTGACCATTGGCCGAAGCTGTGCAGCAACGAATATTTCCTCCTCATTAATGGGAGCACTCAGAGTGACCTCAGTTTGAGAGATCCAGGTATGTCAAACGTGGAGACAAAAGTGTCCTAAGGCAGATGGTCTGGGGAAAGGCTCTTGTGTTGCTGAACCTGCCTAGCTGTGGGTGCAGCCTTGTACCAGGCAGCCCCACCCTGACCTAAAGTAAATTCCCAGGAAAAGTCTTTCTGGGATTTGAATTTGCAGTAACAGGTGTGAACATTCTAGCAGCAGTTTGATGATCATGTATAATACTGCAAACAGAACCTACACCGAAAAGAAGAAAACTGCCACAGTTAGTATCAGAGGGCAGGTAGTTTTCAAGACTTCTCGAATAGTGTTGTGATATCATGCGTTTCATTCAGTGACTGTTGATACTTGACCAGGTACCATGCTAAGTGTTAGGGATACAGGGATGAACAAAACAGTCGTAGCCCTTGTTCCCAGGCCAAGGTGAGTGTCTGTAGGAAGGCACAGGTCTGTAAGAATATGTACCACAAGGAGCCTGATGGGAGACTGGAAGGCTTTCCTGAAGATGAGACCCTTAAGCTGGACTCTGAAGGATGAGTAGGAGGTTGTTGGGAAGGCCAAGGGACAGCCCAGTGGCTGGTGAAGGAACTGGAGGAAGGTGGCCATTACACCCCAGAAAGTGAGGTGGATAATGGTGTGGAATGGAGCCAAAAAGATGGTGAAAGGCCAGGCCACACAGGGCATTGTGGTGCAGGTGACGATTTTGATCTTTGTCCTTAAGTATAGTGGGATGCCATGATAGGTTTTAAACCAGAGGGTGATGTGCAAAATTCTGTAATTTCAAAAAATGACTACATACAGAAGAGGGCTATCCAACAGAACTTTCTGCAGTGATAGAAATGACCTTTATCTATGCTGCCCAGAGCAACCACAAACCATATGTGGGCTGCTGAGCACTTGCAGAGTGACCAGTGCAACTTAGTGACCAGGTTTTTCATTTTAACTTAAGTATAAATAGTCACTTGTAGCTAGTTGCCACTGCGTTAGTCTAAAATGCACGGAAGGGAACAGCAACACCTTTATGGCACGGGTCCCTTGGAGGAGTTCTAGTGTTTGATTTCTCCTAGCATCTCAAACATCAACAGCAGCTGTTCATGGGATTTTTAATGCTTCTTTTCTTGTCTGTGGTTCAGCCTGCGCTTTTGTGAAGCAGCATCTTCTTCCTTTGTCTTTGCTTGTTTTGTTTTCTGCACATCATCGACGCGTTGTCAGTGTCAGTACCTACAGTGGTCAGAGCATTAAGTCATACATATTGAAGAGAAATGTAAAGGGTAGTCCCTGGTGTTAGGGGCCTAAGTCCTGTCTAGCCAGATAGATTTCAACAGGTGCTGTGGAACAACAGGAAGGAGTGTTTCAATGGGACCCTTTAAGGATGTGACCCTGGAGAGAAGTAAAGGCTTTTTCCTACTGGTGAAACCATGTGACAAAAGGCAGGAAGCATGAGAGTGCTTGGGAGGATGTGGGAGCTCAAGAGTGGGAGTCAAACGGGGGAAATACATGGCTAGAGGGAAGGGAAGAAAAGTAAAGTCGGAGGAAATAGATTGGTGCTAGGTTGTAGGGCTTTGACTGTTGGTTCCAGTCGCTTTGTTAATGACCCGTTTCTAAGGAAGACCACAGGTGTCAGTATGCAGGTGACACCCTGGAGAGAGATCAGTTAGGAAGTCCCTGTAACGGCCTTGAGTAGGAGGTGACCAGCCTTTGGCTCAAGTGGTACCTGTGGACTTGGAAGGACGAGGGGAGAATAGACAGGGTCTCCACGGGGCAGATTCCAGGGTACCTCTCACCTTGCATTCTGCATGGAAGGTAGATTTCAGAGAGTATTTCATGGTGTGAACAGTTCTAAATCTTCAGACTTGGTAAAGTAGAATAGAAATTGATGTGCTCTGCTTTCTTGGCAGGTCAGTTCCCTGAAGATTTCTGTGTGCTGGATGAAAATATGATTTTGTCTCTGCTGGTTCTGTGTCCCTGTAATGGCATTGTTGGGGCTCAGGACCTTCCAGGTTTGTTCAGTTTAATTCTCAGCCGCATGTTTTTTGAATGGTGACCTGCTCAAGACCTTGTTTTGTATGGATATAAATAAATGAAGTCAGACCCCAAGGTGACTTTAACACACTTCATGGTTTCCCTGCCAGCGGCCTTGTGTGAATAAATGTAGCCTTTACTTCTGAGCTAAACCCTGGGCCGCTTCCAGCTGCTCCAAAACGAGGGACTTAGAGAGCCACTCCCAGGATTCTCTGTAGGAAGTGAGTGCTGGGGGAATGTTTATCCTCAAGGAACACGAATTGTTGAAAAACAATGATCACTAGAGAGATGACCACTGTCCTCAGTAGCTACCAGAAAGAAGGATGGCTCCTGGGGCCCAGGGTGGTAATGACCGCATTCAGAAGGAGCACTTCACTTTGGTTAGCATATGGCAGAAAATGACTGCCGACCTTGGAACTGGCTGTGTTGCATCGTGGTAACTGACAGCTGCCTGTGCCTCAGGTGTATTGCTGCCCCATGCAGACCTCTTGCTTACACCTGTGTGTCCCCAAGGGCACCACCAGCCTTATCTGGGAATGAGCAACTCTCCCCGACTTGGGGACCTTGGTACCAGGGCTGTTCAGTGGTCACACACCCTTTGGGCTGTCACCACCCCGTAGCCATAAATTAGTCCCTTTCCACTCCTGGCCTAGGGTTCCCAGTAGAAGCAGAATCACCATACGCTCCTCAGTTGCACACGCATTCAAGGCACCATTTTCACCGAGATTGGGGCACTGCTAGCACGGGAATGATTTGCCGTCTGTTTACAGGAACCAAGCCTATGTGCCTCCAGCAGCCTGTGTAATAGCTGCCGTGTTTATATTCCCCATGCTGTCTTGTTACGGGACAGTGCAGGGACTCCCACTGTTGATGTGGTATAGAAAGGTCCACTTAGGCCGGGCACGGTGGCTCATGTCTATAATCCCAGCACTGTGGGAGGCCGAGGTGAGAGGATTGCCTGTTCCCACGAGTTTGAGACCAGCCTGGGCCATTTGGCAAGACCTCTTCTCTACGATTAAAAAAAAAAAAATTAGCCAGGCGTGGTGGCACCTGCCTGTAGTTCCAGCTACTTAGAAGGCTGAGGTGGGTCTGGCTCGGTGGCTCAGCCTGTAATCCTGTGCTTTGGGAGGCTGAGGTGAGTGGATTGCCTGAGACCCACCTGGGCGACTTGGCGAGACCTCATCTCTACAATAAATTAAAAAATTAGCCAGGTGTGGTAGCACGCGCCTGTAGTTACAACTACTTGGAAGGCTGAGGTGGAAGGATCGCCAGAGCCCAGCAGATCGAGGCTGCGGTGGCCGGGAGTGTGCCACTGTACTCCAGTATGGGTGATGGAGTGAGACTCCAACTCAAAAAAAGAAGGCTGAGGTGGAAGGAACACCAGAGCCCAGCAGGTCAAGGCTATAGTGACTGAGCATGCCACTGCACTCCAGCCTGGGTGACAGTGAGACGCCGACTCAAAAATAGAAGAAAGGCCATCTTGGACTTCCCACCTAGCCCTGCCAGGCCCAGGGCACCTGCCTGTCCTCCTTCTTATGTGTTTTTCTGGACATGCTGCTTGAACTTCTCAACGTGATGGCCTTTCACCCGGCTCTCTTGTCCAGCTCGACTCCCAGAGGATCTTGCCCAGCAGTGCCCAAGCCGAAGATGTAATTTCAGTGCCGTGAGGTAAGCGTCCATAGCTTTATGCTAATTGACCGATAATCTGAAGGAACTACAACTACAGAGGGGGGGAGGCCTGGACACCTCGGAAGATTCCCAGAATGCAGCCCCAGCCCCCGCCAGCCTGCTGTGTGGCCTGGGGTGGGTCACTCCCCGTTTGCACCTCGGTGTTTGTACTCCCTGGATGAGATGGGGACAGGGGTGATGATGACTCCCACCAGACTTGTGCTTGTGAGGGCTAAGCGAGCAAATCTTGTGAAGCACTCAGAGGAGGCCTGGGGCCTGTCGCCCGGGGCTCAGGACTCCTTCAGACGTGTCAGCCATATTGTTACTGTCACTGACACCTTTCCCTCTGATTTCCAGAGCATTTTCAGCTGTGAAATTATGTGGGGTGCAGCGGTATGGGAAAGTTTTGGGTTTTAACAGGTGCTCTTTGCCATAGGAAGATGCCTACCTACCTGCAAGGCAGGAGGCCTGAGGTGCAAGCTTACTGTAGGCTGTTGGTTTTTAACCTCTCAATTTGCACATTGGGGCCACTCACAAGAGCACGCACCCTGCAAGAAACAGTTCGTCCATCTCTACTTGCTTGTCTTCAGGGGGAATGTATATTAATTGCCTGAGTTAATATATTGTGTTACATACTGGGGGAGCGAAAATCACATGTATGGCTTTTTCGGGAATAAACCACTTTGATGCCTAGTTACTGTCTCCTCCTTCTGTGTGGTTAAGTCTACTCAAGCACCTGTGGCTTCGAGTGCCAGGTTCCTCAAGGAACTGAGTTAGTCTTTGGGAGTTTAATCATGAGCGTTACATCCCAGGCTTTTCTGAGCAATGACATCATATTTATAGCATGGAAAATGCTTACATGACTGCGCTTCGTCCTGAGCTATGGATAGCTTGCAAGATCTTTCCTGTTAGTCAACCCTGGAGGGTACTAGAGAATCTGTGTGAGTCATCAGGGACAAGAAGTCAATCTGGGAACTTCTTAGGGCAAAAAGTCTACCAAGAACAGGGAAATAAGCACAAGAAGAGAGGGATGATTCTGAGGCAGATGGCATGAGTGAAACCTTCCCCAAAGGCTTTGTCCCACATGCTGCTGCTTGTCTTTGCATTCCTGTCTTGGTCTGCTGAAACATTGCCCAGAGGACACTTCTTAACATTGTACCTCCTCTGCTTTTCTCTCTGACTTGACCCCAAGGCAATAAATAGCCTTCATTAATTCCCCTACAGTAATGGGCTCAAGTGACTTACATGCTGAGAGCCTTTGTGGGTGATGGTAGGGAAGTGTAGAATTAATGGGAAGAGATTCAAGAACATTGTGTGTGACCTCCTGGAATGTTCCCCAGCTGTCTCTGGATCTGTCATTCAGTTCCAGCTCCAGGGAGTCAGCCCCTGCCAGGCTAGATGTGGTGATGGCAGCTTATTTTCCCCAAATAACATATGTTCAAAATAGGTTCCAGTGTATCGTGGGTAGGCCTTAGCATTTTGACCTCTTTTCTCTGGATTATGTAAAAAGGGATGTTGCTTTCAGTAGTAGCAACGGATAATGAAATGTGTGATTAGGAGGTCATTTTCTTTTTCTTTTCTTTTTGAGTCGGAGTCTCACTCTGTCACCCAGACTGGAGTGGCACACTCTCGGCCTGCTGTGTCAGGCAATCCTGCCTCAGCCTTCCAGGTAGCTGGGACTGCAGGTGCATGCCACCAGGCCCACCTAATTTTTTGATGTATTGTAGAGGTGAGGTCACGCCATGTTGCTCAGTGTGGCCTCAAACCCATGAGCTCAGTCAATCTTCTCACCTCTTCCTCCCAAAGTGCTGGGATTATAGGTGTGAGCCACTGTATCTGACTGGTCATTTTCCTTAGTAGAGATGGGGTTTCGCTAGGTTGCCCAGGTTGGGCTCAAGTGATCTTCCAGCCTCAGCCTTCCAAAGTGGTGGTGTTACAGGTATGAGCCACTGCACCCAGCCAAGACGTCTTTTTTTTTGAGTTGAAGTTTCACTTTGTCGCCCAGACTGGAGTGTAGTGGCACACTCCCGGCCACCACAGCCTTGACCTGCTGGGCTCCAGCGATCCTTCCGCCTCAGCCTTCCAAGTAGCTGGAACTACAGGCACATGCTCCGACGCCCGGCTAATTTTTTGATCTATTGTAGAGATGAGGTCTCGCCAAGTTGCCCAGGTGAGTCTTGAACCCTCAGGCTCAGACAATCCACTCACCTCGGCCTCCCAAAGTGCGGGATTACAGGCTGAGCCACCGAGCTGGCCACAAGAAGTCATTTTTTTAATGTTAAGGATTACTGGCTGGGCACGGTGGCTCACGCCTATAATCCCAGCACTTTGGGAGGCCAAGGTGATAGGATTACTTGAGCCCACGGGTTCAAGAACAGCCTGAGTAACATGGCAAGACCTCATCTTTACAATAAAGAAAAATTAGCCGGGCGTGGTGGCCCATGCCTGTAGTTCCAGCTACTTGGAAGACTACAGCAGAAAGATTGCCGGAGCCCAGCAGGTCGACACTGGGGTGGCCATGAGCATGCCACTGCCCTCCAGCTTGGGCGACAGAGTGAGACTCTGACTCAAAAAAAAAAAAATTGCTGTGTGGTACACAAGGCCTGTATCAGAAGAAGTATATAAAAATTGTACTAAATAATATTTGACAGCTAGTCAAGAGTTTTTACTTCTCTCTTTGTCCACTAGAGGATGTAATCCTACACCAGATTGTGTTCTCTTTTCTAACTTGGTACTAAGTTTGAGGGTTTCTTTTTTTGGGTTTCTTTTTTGAAATTTAGCCAAGACCTTCTTTCACCAGAAAGTTATGCAGAACATTTATCTGTGGGGTTGAGCTCTTGCTTAAGGATCTTCAGGGTGTCCCTGCGGCCTTCGATTCCTGGGAAATGCTTATCACATCTTGGACCAGCTGAACCAAACCCAGGCACTCACACTTGTGACTAAGAACAGTGGCTAGGGCATTTCTCCATTCAACTTCACTCCAGTGCCAGCTGGTGGGAACATCAGAAGGTTTTCTTTGGCAGGGAATCCATTGCAATATAAACCAATATAAACTGGTATTTGAAGTTCTGACAGGGTAGCAGGCCTTTAGCAGTTTCTCTGGTGTGTACATTGCTTTCCATACTTGAAATGGAAAGGTACGTATCCAGACTGAACAAAGTGTACAAAGCCATTGTGGTTTAGATTGTTACCTGTTGGAAAAGTACTGTTGAATTGGGGGGAAGGAGTGACAATTCTGGGAGTGTAATTTTAGACACTATATTCTCTGGTTTTCAAGCCTGTGAGCAGCTTTCTGGTGGATGAAGCAATACTTAATCGAGCACTTACTGCTGGTTACACAGCGCTACAGCCTGGAGTACAACAAGCTTCCTGCCTCAGAGAACATACATTTCAGGACAGGGGAGACAGGAAGTAAATCATTAGAAAATGTAGGATAGGCTGGTCTTGGTGGCTTAGACTGTAATCCCAGCACTTTGGGAGGCCGAGGCAAGTAGATTGCCTGAGCCCTCAGGAGGCCGAGGTAAGAGGATTGCCTGAGCCCACAGGTTGGAGACCAGCCTGGGCAACTTGGCAAGACCTTGTCTCTACAATAAATCAAAAAATTATCCGGGCCTGGTGGCACATGCCTGTAGTTCTAGCTACTTGGAATACTGAGGCGGAATGGTCGCCTGAGCTGGTCAAGGCTGTAGTCCGTCTACTTGGAAGGCTGAGGCAGAAGGATCACTGGAGCCCAGCAGATCGATGGTGGGGTGGCCGTGAGTATGTCGCTGTGCTCCAGCTTGGGCGATAGAGTGCGATTCCAATTCAAAAAAAAAAAAAATGTAGGATAGCTGGGCGCAGTGTCTCAAGCCTGTAATCCTGCACTTTGAGAGGCCGAGGTAAGAGGATTACCTGAGCTCACGAGTTCGAGACCAGCCTGGACAACTTGGCAAGACCTCATCTCTACAATAAATAAAAAAAGTAACCAGGCATTGTAGTGTGAGCCCATAGTTCCAGCTACTTGGATGACTGAGGTGGAAGGATCGCCTGAGCACAGCAGGTCGAGGCTGTGGTCTCCATGAGCGTGCCACTGTACTCCAGCCTGGGCGACAGAATGAGACTCCAACTCAAAAACACACAAAAAGAAAAATGTAGGATAACAGATGAATGTTGTGGAGAAAAAACCTGTTAGGGAGAAGTTGGGGGTGCAGTTTGCCATTTTAAATAGATGGTCCAGGGAGGTGGCCTTTAGCAAAATCTTTAGACAAGGAAGAGCATCTCATGCAGAGGGGTGACCAGTATTGTGCATGAACAAAAAGGGCTTAGGAGAGGGCTGGAGGGACCGGGGCCGGGTTTCCTAGGGCCTCACCTGTGGAATGATATGGGGCTTGAGCTTTTCCTCTGAGAAATGTCCATGGTCGCATTCTCTTCTACTCTTACCTTGTAGGGACCGTCTTTTCCTTAATAAAGTAGTTTACAGCCGGGCTTGGTGGCTCAGCCTGTAATCCCGCGCCTTTGGAAGACTGAGGTGAGTGAATTGCCTCAGCCCGTGGGTTCGAGACCCGCCTGGGCAGCGAGACCTCATTTCTACAATAAATCAAAAAATCAGCTGGGCGTGGTAGCGCATGCCTGTAATCCCGGCTACTTGGAAGGCTGAGGAGGAAGGATCGCTGGAGCCCAGCAGGTCGAGGCTGCGGTGGCCAGGAGCGGCCACTGCACTCCAGTCTGGGCGACAGAATGAGACTCCAACTCAAAAAAAAAAATAAGATAAAATAAAGTAGTTTACGTTAGGAGTATTTCCTGTTGTGTGAACACGTGTCCACTGAGAGGATCCCAGGTGCATGTGTAGGGAACATTGTCTTTTTCTGGGCATCTGAGGGAGACTCTTGACTCATGTTGAACAAGCCACGTGTCCCAAGATGAATGATGTGGAAGGGGACATTTGGAAACAACAGGTAAAATACCTGGGACAGCCGAACCTCTTCACATAAAGACCGTGTGCCCTTCACCTGTTGATCAAGCCAGAGACTGCCTGTCCCAGGATGACAAGGAGCTCAGTCCTGGATTTGTCCTCACCCCCTCCAAGTCTCAATCGTAGACCTCATCATACTGTTTTGTCATTGTTTGCACTTCTGTGCTGTCTCCCTGGGGGTAGGAATCCTGCCCTACAGGGTTTCTGTTTCATTTATATCACTAACTTGCTATTAGGAAGACTAAAAAAAGTACATTCTCTTATAATCTTTACAAGTAGAAGCCTGTTTGAGTTTAATTGGTTACACGTTATGAATGTATTTAAAACAAGTATTTGTTCTGATTTTTTTTTCCGGATCGGTTAGGCAGCTACAGCCAAAAACTAGTTCTTTTATTGCAAATGTTGAAAGTAGCCCTATGTAAGTCATTGGAAGGTCACATGTCCACAGACTGTCAGCTGTGGAGAGTTATGTAACAGCGGTTATGCAACGCTAGAACTGCAGCCACCAGCAGCAAAACATTTAGATTATTGTACTGAATTAAAATAAGACTTCTACTTTCTTTCAACAACAAATCCCTTGTTAACAAAACCAACACTTGGCCTCTGCAACCCATATTCGGCCTTCTGTGCGTGGCTGTCCCCATTGAGATTTCTTTAAAAGTCAAGCCAGGCACCGTGGCTCACACCTGTAATTCCAGACTTTGGGAGGTGGAGGTGAGAGGACTGCCTGAGTTCAGAAGTTTGAGACCAGCCTGAGCAACATGGTGAGACCTTGTCTCTTCAATAAATAAACAAGTAAATAAAATTAGCAGGATGTGATGGCAGTGCGCGTCTGTAGTTCCAGCTACTTGGAGGGCTGAGGCAGAAGGATCACCTGAGCCCAGCCAATTGAGGCTGTGGTGGCTGTGAGCATGCCACTGCACTCCAGCCTGGACGACAGAGTGAAATTCTGATTAAAAAAAAAAAGTCAGATGTCTGACATGAGCCCATTTGAAAACTTTACTTGGTTGTATCTTCTGTCAAGATGAGTTAAGGGTGAAGCCCCATAAATCCTAAGGCACATCTCGGTCCCCCTCACTGATGGGCCATCTTTGTTCCAAAATACTTCACCCCTTTGGGAGTTACTGGGGAAGATAAAAGGGAGATGTTAAGATGTCAAAATGAAATAAAGGCTTCACTGACTTGGCATTTCTTTTGGTTTTAAATGTTTTCCTAAAGAAATACATGCACTCGTTTAAAAAAATTCATAGAACTAAAAGGCGTCCCACCTCATCAACAAGGGCACCTGCATAATGAACATTTGGATCCCTAACCCTGACTTTTACCCTACATCTTTAAAATAAAAAAAAAAAGGTTCAAAAAGAAAACTTCCAACCCCAAGCTACACTTCCGTGCTCTGGTCCTCCTGGGGGCGGCTATTTTCCCTTCAGTTTTTTCTTGCAAGTTTGCAGGTTGCCCTTTCTGAGGAGCACGTGTGTCCTGCACTCTGACTCAACTAGGCCCCAGCCTGTTGACTTCCTTACAGGTGGATGTGGACTGAGCTCTTCCTGACCACCCCTGCTTCCCCTTCTTCGGCCTCCCAAGCAGTCATCCTCTACACGTTCTGCATTGACATTATTGTGCATAGGCAGAGATTACCTCTTGCTGCAGTGCGCTCCTTTGGCTTTCCCTTGTTCATTTCCTTTCCTTGTCTTGCTTTTTCTTTGCCTGGGCTTTCTTTGAACTGCTTCCTAATTTTTCCCACATCTCCTAGTGACCGCTCAGCATAACTTTACACTAGGTCAATCACGTTATCCACTCCAATTTTTTATTAGACAAGTGGAGGAAGTTTTTTGTTTTGTTTTTTTTTTGAGTTGGAGTCTCACTCTGTCACCCAGACTGGAGTGCAGTGGCCACTCCCGGCCACCGCAGCCTCGACCCGCTGGGCTCCGGTGATCCTTCCGCCTCAGCCTTCCAAGTAGCTGGAATTACAGGCGTGCACTACCACGCCTGGCTAATTTTTTGATTTATTGTAGAGATGAGGTCTCGCCAAGTTGCCCAGGCGGGTCTCAAACTCGTGGGCTCAGGCAATTCACTCACCTCGGCCTCCCAGGGCGCGGAATTACAGGCTGAGCCACCGAGCCCAGCCTGGAAGAAGATTTTAATGACAATTTAGTTATAAGCATATGCTGAAGTTTTATTACAATCTTTTATGTGAGGTGCAGGGCCCTAGTAAGCTAAGTCAGTCTATTTTTAGGTATAGGTATTTTATAGGAAAATGTAATCGCTAGATTATCATTGTTAGGCTAAATACAAGAATCGCTGGCTAAAAGTCCTTGCAGGCTGCTGAGTGGGTAGATAACTGGTTTCCCAGAAAAGGTCTTACCAATCTTGCCAATCTCTACCCAGAAGGAAGCTATGAATTATACCAGGTAGTAAGGGTTTTTTCCCAAGCCTGGTTTAGACTAATCTTTTATAGTCCCTTTTTTTGTGTCCAGGCATCCTAAGTTGTCTTGGTTAAATCTCTTGGTCCAGAAGGCTCAACTTGTTGCATTTTGGTCTAAGGACATAAGTGAATTTGTTGTCTGGTACTTCCTAAACAATGTGCAAAGGAATACCCTGGGGTTCTGTGTGTGTGTGTGTGTGTGTGTGTGTCGGAGTCTGTCGCCCAGGCTGGAGTGCAGTGGCACACTCAAAGTCATTGCAGCCTCAACCTGCTGGGCTCAGGTAATTAAATTGCTGGGAACTACAGGCATGTACCAGTACGCCCAGCTAATTTTTTTGTTTATTGTAGAGATGAGGTCTCGCCATGTGGCTCAGGCTGGTCTCAAACTCCTGAACTCAGGCAGTCTTCTTGCCTCTGCCTCCCAAAGTGCTAGGATTATAGGCGTGAGCCACCATACCTGGCCCCCCTGGGGTTCTTATCAAGATGCAGCCTCTGGCTTGGTAGGTCTGGGGTGGGCCTGAGATTCTGCACTTCTTACAAGCTCCTAGGTCATGCCGATACTGCTGGTTTGGGGACTACACCTTGACTAGTGAGCAAGGGCTTTGTCCTTCCTCACAGATGGTAGGATACAAGCATCACCCTGACTACTAGTGATACGTATGTACACACCAATGTTTTTCCTTTAAACTCGTTTTCTGTATTAGGAAAGAATTTCCCAGCACCGTCCTATTGTAGTCATAATTTCTTGTAGTTTATTCCTCTGAGCTTCCATATTATGTAAGGTGGGTTCTCTGTGGCCTTATTTATGTAGTTGCAGCAAGAGGCAATAAGTAACATCCAAAGACTTCCTTGCTGTTTGTTTAATAAAACTGGAGTCACATGTTGGGAAAATATAATTAAAAACCAAATCTCCCAACCAGGAAAACCTCTCCACATAGGTAGATGTTAAGGAAAATAATTTTATTATTGATTAAAGGTGATGAACATTCCAGGCAACCTGCTAAAGGAATTGGAAAGGCAGAAAGTTCCCCATGTATTTATTTATTAATTTATTTTTTTGAGTCAGAGTCTCACTCTGTCACCCAGGCTGGAGTGCAGTGGCACACTCACGGCCGCCGCAGCCTCGACCTGCTGGGCTCAGGCAATCCTTCCGCCTCAGCCTTCCAAGTAGCTGGAACCACAGGCATGTTCTACCATGCCTGGCTAATTTTTTGATTTATTGTAGAGACAAGGTCTTGCTGTGTTGCTCAGGCTGGTCTCGGATCCCAAAATTCAGGCAATCCTCTTGTCTCCACCTCCCAGAGTGCTGGGATTACAAGTGTAAGCCACTGTGCCCTAGAGCTCCCTCTTTATATAGCTAAGTGGATACAGCCCATTCAATAGTGGGTTTTGCCACTTGGAGTCAGGTGACAGCTGAACTTGGACCTGTCTCCTCCCAGGAAACAGCATTATCTTCCTGGATTACAGTTCAAAAACATAGCTCCCAGGTTCTTGAGGACACATAATGAGTTAGGAGACTGGCAAGAGACTTATTTAACCACTCTAAACATGGTCACACATTTGAAAAGGACAGGGAGAAATTCCGAAGAAAAATGCGCTGTGGTTAGAGGGTCTCTTCTCTTTTTTTCAACAGGAATAATTAGGTCTCTAATTTCAAATTTGTATTTGTCCTTACTATAGATGATGACGGAAGCAAAAGAGTTAACTTCTTAAAGAAACTCCAGACCAACAGTATTGTCCTAGCATTTTTTTTTCTAACTGCCTTTCACCACTCATGTTCTCTGAGCCCGAACCAGACTAAGTGAGTCCTCCAGGTTTTGCCTGCAACTCCTGTCTGTGGATGGCCGCTCACCTTTTCTGGAGATGCCTAAACCTCTCTGGTGTGCCTGGCCTGCTGGGAAGTGACAGAAGTGATGTGACAAAAGTGACAGACTTACTGAAAGACGGAGACTGCGTGTTTTCGCATGGGACATGCAGTCTTGGTCCCCAGTGTGACACTTCTGGCATAAACAAGATTATAAATTAGCTGTATCTAATTATATCCTGGCCGGAAGAAGGACAGTTGTCATTGAGCCTATGCAAGTAGCTACTTTGCCAGGGAAAGTAGAGGGACTGGAAAGATGCTGTCACCATCTTAAGAGTGGTTTTGTGGACAAGACCAATCTATATATGTTGTATTTTTACCAAACTGTCGTCTATTCAAAGCTCAAATCTTGGTTTTGCTGTAGAACCAGGTGGAAATCCTGAGTTCCCGAATCTCTTTTATTGTGGGGTGGGTTGGAGTCTCTCTGTTGCCCAGACAGTGCAGTGGCATGCTCCTGCTCCTGCTGGGCTCCGGCAATCCTTCCGCCTCGGCCTTCCAAGTAGCCGGAATTACAGGCATGCACTACCACGCCCGGCTAATTTTTGATTTATTGTAGAGATGAGGTCTCGCCAAGTTGCCCAGGCGGGTCTCAAACCCACAGGCTCAGGCAGTCCACTTGCCTCAGCCGCCCAGAGTGCTGGGATTACAGGCTGAGCCACCAAACCTGGCCCTGAATCTTTTTCCACACCTGCCTTCTGCGGCTGCTGTGAGAACCAAGTAGGGGAAAACACCCCGCTTACCAAAGGGCACAGGCCTTCCTAAAAGCACTCTGCTTTGGTCATCAAAACTTTTCAAGCCGGGCTCGGTGGCTCAGCCTGTCATCCCGCGCCTTTGGGAGGCTGAGGTGAGTGGATGGCCTGAGCCCGCGGGTTCCAGACCTGCCTGGGCAACTTGGCGAGACCTCATCTCTACAATGAATCCAAAATCAGCCGGGCGTGGTAGCGCGCGCCTGCAATTCCGGCTACTCGGAAGGCGGAGGCGGAAGGATCGCCGGAGCCCAGCGGGTCGAGGCTGCGGGGGCCGGGAGCGGCCCCTGCCCTCCAGTCTGCGCGACCGAGTGGGACTCCCACTCAAAAAAAAAACAAAAAATAGGTGTTCGCAGCCGCCGCCGCGCCGCCTCTCGCTCGCCGAGCTCCAGCCGAAGGACAGGGCGGGTGCGTAAGGAGGTCTCCCGACCACGGCTCGTACGAAGCCGACTGCGCGCAGACCGACCGGTGGTAAAGCACCCAGGAAGCAACGGGCTACGACAGCCGCCGCAAGAGTGCGCCCTCTCCTGGAGGGGCGAAGAAACCCCACCGGTCCGGGCCTGGCCCCGCGGCGCGCCGTGAAATGAGACGTTATCAGAAGTCCACTGAACTTCGGCTTCGCAAACTTCCTTTCCAGCGTCTGGTGCGAGAAACTGCTCAGGACTTGGAAGCAGATCTGCGCTTCCAGAGCGCAACTCTTGGTGCCGTGCAGGAGGCCAGCGAGGCCTAGCTGGCTGACCCTTCTGGAGACACCAACCTGTGTGCTCTCCGTGCCAAACGTGTAACGACTATGCCAAAAAACATCCCGCTAGCACGCCGCACACGTGGAGAGCGTGCTTAAATCCACTGTGACGGGAAACATTTCATTCTCAAAAAAAAAAAATTTCTCTTCTTCCGGGTTATTGGTAGTTCTGAACGTTAGAATTTTTTTTCTCCCCATCGAGTCAAAAGGTACCCAAGTATATGATTGCGAGTGGAAAAATAGGGGACAGAAATCAGGTATTGGCAGTTTTTTCCATTTTCATTTGTGTGTGAATTTTTAATATAAAAGCGGGGATGTAAAGCATTAATGCAAGTCAAAATGTTTCAGTGAACAAGTTTCAGCGGTTCGACTTTATAACAATTATAAATAAACCTGTTAAATTTTTCTGGACAATGCCAGCATTTGGATTTTTTTAAAACAAGTAAATTTCTTATTGATGGCAACTAAATGGCGTTTGTAGCATTTTTATCATACGGTAGATTCCATCCATTCACTATACTTTTCTAACTGAGTTGTCCTACATGCAAGTACATGTTTTTAGTGTCGTCTGTCTTCTGTGCTGTCCCTATAAGTTTGCTATTAAAATACACTAAACTGTAAAAAAAAACCAAAAAACTTTTCTACTAGAAAGGAATTTCCTGATCTGCCTAATTTACAGAGGAAAGAACTGAGAAGGAGGGTCCCAGAAGTTCAGGGAACAGGGCGGGAGAAGAGAGCTGCTGTGATTATAAAGGGATTTCAGAAAAGAGAAGGCTAGGAAGTAGTTTCTTAGGACAACTTTGAGACATCCATTCAGTGTAGGGTTGTCAGATTGAGCAAATAAAAGTGTAAGACACAGTTCAATTTGAATTTCAGATGAACAACAAGTAATTCTTTTTTCTTTTTTGAGTTTTTGAGCATATTGACAGCCATGTAGAAATAGGACTGGACATGAAGGGTATAATCTAATACTAATAGGCCAAGTGGGGAACCCAGCTCTGTCTGTTCAGATTCTTCTTGGCCTCTCTGTGCAGCATTTCTTCTCCAGGTATGGAGCACAACCCCTCCTGAAATAGGGGTCTTATCACCCACAATCAGGCAAGATGGGATAAAGAATTTTTTTTTTTTGAGTTGGAGTCTCACTCTGTCACCCAGACTGGAGTGCAGTGGCACACTCCCGGTCACCGCAGCCTCGACCTGCTGGGCTCTGGCGATCCTTCTGCCTCAGCCTTCCAAGTATCCAGAACTACAGGTGTGTGCTACCACGCCCGGCTAATTTATTTATTTATTCATTCATTCATTTATTTATTTATTGTAGAGACGCGGTCTTGCCAAGTTGCCTGGGTGGGTCTCGAACCTGCAGGCTCAGGCAATCCACTTGCCTTGGCCTCCCAAAGTGCTGGAATTACGGACTGAGCCATCGATAATAGGATTTTTTTTTTCTTTTTTGAGACAGGGTCTCGCTCTGTTGTCCAAAGCTGGAGTGCAGTGGTGCAATCATACCTCATTGCAGCCTCAGACTCCTGGGATCAAGTGATTGTCCTGCCTCAGCCTCCTAAGTAGCTAGGACTGCAGGTGGTACACCACCATGCACGGCTAATTTTTTTTTTCCTTGTAGAGATGGTCTCACTGTGTTGCTCAGGCTGGTCTTGAACTCTTGGGCTCAAGCGATCCTCCTGCCTTGCCCTCTCAAAGTGCTGGGATTATAGGCTTGAGCCACCGTGACTGGCCCAGAGAATTTCTTTATGGTAAGGTGGGGGAAGGTTAGAATCCTGCCTTGGGAAGAAAAAGGAGCAGGTGAAAGGGGCAGGAGACCGGCTTGGTGGCTCAGCTTGTCATCCCAGCACTTTGAGAGGCTGAGGTGAGAGGAGTGCCTGAGCCCAAAGGTTCGAGACCAGCCTGGGCAACTTGGTGAGACCTCCTCTCTACAATAAATAAAAAAAAAGAAAGAAGGACAGGAGAAGGTCAGAGGGAGAGATTCTGTTTCCTGAAGCCTAAAGCACCCCAACATTAGAACAAAGCCAATGGGAGCCATAAGTCAGGAACCATGAATGAAAACCAATATATAGATATCATAATATCACATCTATACTTAGAGCATTTACCTGACCTTCAAAATGTAACTAGCTGTTCTGTATTTTATCTGGCAGCCCTAATTCAGCGAAACCTAAATGATTTTTCAAGGTTTCCGTGGAGACTGCTTTTTTCGGCTTTCTCACAGGGCTGAAATGGGCTTCCTTAGACCCTGCTCAGTTCTCTTCCTCTGAGTGGCTCAGCGGCCTCTTCGACAGAAGCAGGAACTAGTCTTGTGGAATTTTCCCAAGCCCTGCCCTTCTGGAAAAGGGTGATGGCTAAGAAACACCCCTCTGCCTTTCTGTGTCTCCGGAGACCGTTTTGATGACCTCAGATTTAGATGAGACTCACTGATGTCCCCCCATGTTTATCTATAGAGGCCTGTCACAGACTCCCCCAAATTCCCATTCGTGGTCTCACAAGTGAGTAGCTGAACTGCGGGTCCCTGTGGATCAATGGGAACAAAATGCTCTTTTGTGTAACTTTGGTTGGGGCCTCTGAACGGAGTGCCAACTCAGAGGAGCTGCGCAGAGCCCCCTGCAAGAATAGGATCACATCAGGCTAGAACGCCCTGGGATCTACCCCATCCACCCCTCTTTCATCCACTTCCCCATACCAGGTTCTTTCTGGATTTCTTCACTCCTTGTAAAATGCGCTTTGTGCCTGACCCTGAGGTGCTTGCAGACCTCCTGCCCAAAGTCCCTCAGGCAGTAGTGCAAGCCCCAGTGCCTTACAGTCATCCCTTCCCATATTCTCTCCTCCTACGCCTGGATTTGTTTTTTAGTTGACGCTGGGCAGCAAAAAGACCCAGCTCTGTGGGCTACAGACATGCAGAGGCCCCAGCACACAGCCAGAGGACAGCAGCCCCGGCAGCACCCGGTGTGGGGCCCAGGGCCACCTGCTTGCATGCTGCCCTGTGGCCTTTGTACTGACCGTTCCTGCCACTGCAATGCCCATCACTGATCCTTCCCACACCCTCTTTCGATTCAGCTTCCAGCTCAGATGACATCAAGGAGGTCTTCCCTCTCCTCTCACCCTAAAGTAGGAAGCCCATCTCCACTTTGTCCCACGCTCCTCAGAGCAGGAACCTTATCTGAAGGCATCTTTCTTCTATTTTACTGTTTTGGGTCTCCTCTCAACTAAAACGTCCACTCCAAGGCTGTGGTGACTGTCTTATCACCCCTCTATCCCTGGTGGCTAGCACCGTGCCTGGGTGTGCGGTCAGTGTGAATGAGAATGTGAAGTCTAGGCCAAGCACAGTGGCTCATGCCTGTAATTCCAGCACTTTGGGAGGCAGAGACAAAAGGATTGCCTGAGCCCAGGGGTTTGAGACCAGCCTGGGCAACTTGGCAAGACCTCATCTCTATAATAATAAAAAAAAAAAAATTAGCTGGGCATGGTGGCATGCACCTGTAGTTCCAGCTACTTGGGAGACTGAGGCAGAAGTATTGCCCGAGCCCAGCAGGTCGACACTGCAATCTGTGATGAGTCATCATAATGCCACTGCACTCCAACCTGGGCAACAGAGTGAGACTCCGACAGAAAAAAAGAGAATGTGGACTCTAGCCTGTGACCTTAGGCAGTTGCTGTCCCTCACTGAGCCCATCTCCTTTCCCATGTATAATAAAGAGTTCAAGGAGGTAATGTTTGCAAAATGCTTGATACCTAGTAGGCCTACAGTAAACTATTCTTACCATTCTCTTTCCATGGTTTCTCATTCTCCCATCCATTCCCATTCTCCCATGCTTTAGAGAACCTTCAGATTAACTTCCAAAAGGTTAAATGAGGTTAGTGCTATGGTAAAGAGATGTGAATTTCTATGTCTGGGAGGAAAAACTTTACCCCTTTAAATTCATGTTTGAGCCAGGCTCGGTGGCTCAACCTGTAATCCGGCTCCTTTAGGAGGCTGAGGTGAGTGGATTGCCTGAGCCCGCGGGTTCGAGACCCGCCTGGGCAACTTGGCGAGACCTCATCTCTACAATAAATCAAAAACTAGCCAGGTGTGGTAGTGCGCGCTTGTAGTTCCAGCTACTTGGAAGGCTGAGGTGGAAGGATTGCCGGAGCCTAGCAGGTGGAGGCTGCGGTGGTCAGGAGCGGCCACTGCACTCCAGTCTGGGCGACAGAGTGAGACTCCAACTCAAAAAATAAAAAAGTAAATTCATGTTTGGAGGTCTGACCAAATTAAACTGACCAAAGACAGATTAGCAGGAGAAAAGATCGATTTTTTTAAATGCAGGTATATTGGAATTCACAGAAAAATGTGACTCAAGGATGTGGTTAGAATTTGGGGCTTATAAACCCTCCCAGTAGAGGAAGGGGACTTTAGGAAGATAAATGGGCCCTGAGGAGAGCAGGTGGGAGATATGTTGGTTTGGTGACAATATCTGTTTAGGTGGTTTCTTATCCTGGTGGATGACAGATGTTATGAGTTGGTCTCCCCAGGTTGCAAAACGCAACTCCCCAGGGAGGGATTTATTGCAGTTGAATTCTTTTGGGAGGCTCTGCTTTTAGGAAGATAAGGGGAGTTCAGAAAGAAAAAGAGGTAACACACTTCTTATTTTGGATATCACTCTACCTACCTAACTGGTGTGAATCAAGGAAATCACCCTCTCCTTTCCTCCCTCCAGGGAAGGGGAAATTGAAATCACTTGACTACACTTCTGAGTCAGGAGAGAGAAACAGGCTCGGGCCTCCAGCCACAGGCTCTTCCTCTCTGCTCTGCCCTCACCTTGCTCAGTCAGCTTAATTCTCCCAGTAAATACTTGTATCTGACCACCAGAGTGGCATTTTGTGCACAAGAGCAGCAATTTGCGCATCACCTAAAAGAGTTCATACATCCCCCAAGGCTTGTAATTTACCATCAAGGATCGCTTATGTACTGAAGAGAAGCAGCTGATCAATGAAGAGTTTTAATGACTTCAGATTCTGGGGCAGGGAAGAATCTAATTTATTCAGCCAAGAACTGTAGACCCATGAGGAAAGAACAAAGAGCGACTAACAAAAAATAGCTTCCACTTAAGGTCCACTTAACCCACACCAGGCCCCAGTCTGCGCGCCTCACCTTATCTTATTTAATCCTCAGCAGCTTTGGAAGCCAGTGTCCGTCTTATCTCCACTTTATAGACAGGGGGACAGGACGGGACAGTCACTTGCCAAAGTCACACAGCTGGTGAGTGCTGGGCTGGGACGTGAGCAGTACCTGACTCTTACCAAGTAAAACAAAGGGAAAGAGTCTCATTGATGTGGTTTCAAATGTGAAAAATCTAAAGATTTTTTTCTCACCAATGGAATGAGGTCACATAAAATTTCTTTGTGTTTTTCTGAGTTGGAGTCTCACTCCATCACCCAGACTGGAGCACAGTGGCATTGCAGGCTCACAGCCACCCCAGCGTCGACCTCCTGGGCTCCAGCAATCCTTCTGCCACAGCCTTCCAAGTAGCTGGAACGACAGGCGTGTGCTACCACGCCCGACTAATTTGTTTGTTTGTTTGTTTATTATAGAGACGAGGTCTTGCCAAGTTGCCCAGGCTGGTCTCGAACCTTTGGGCTCAGGCAATCCACTCCCTCGGTCTGCCAAAGTGCTGGGATTACAGGCTGAACCACTGAGCCTGGCCACATAAAAATATTTTAGCATTAAAATATCTATTATATGTTTACTTTCTGTGTCCTGCCCTGTTAATGAAAATACAGAAGTAGAGAAAGATAGAGAGACTGACAAAGTCCAAGATAACAGGAAAGAGAAATGAGAATCTGCCGGTCAGATCCTAAGACCTCCACACACACACAAAGTAGATGGGAGAATAAATCATGACCTCACACACCAAGGATCTTGGGTGATTCTTAGTGATTTAAAGGTGACATCTCTGACTTTCTTGCTAACAATTATACAGGCTTATTTTACAGTGGAACTGCAAAGGCTTTACACGTGCTAATGTTGGAGATGATTTTCAAGCTTTACTTAGAGCTTGTGGACTCCGTCAGCAACACCTAAAGGTCCCTTGAGAAGGGGTCTTTGCTGACAGGTTTTATTCTACAGTCTCTGAAAATGACAATGTCTGTCAGCTTTTGGACCTCTGTACGACACCATGTGTGCACATACACCCATACACATGCACACACACACGCAGACTCACATTTCCCCCATTTAAACAGTTTTCTTCCAGCCCTTTGGGTGTGTGCAGTGGGGATCCAATAAATATGTCCAATAAATCCTTTTGGTGATAAAGCAGCTCCTTGCACTCCGGGCTCATCATCTTCATCCAGAGTCCTGAGTTTCTGTGTAAATGTGGTTATCGTGACACAAGTCCCACAGGTGAGAAACCTTCGCTATAGAGCTGGGTCCAGTGTGTCTTCTCTGGACAGGTGGGGGCTGGCCACGCCATGCTGCTCTTGGCTGCTTCCCACAAGTCAATGAAATTGGTCAGGGGATGGGAACCCAGTGTTATAAGATTATTGTATGCATGCATGTCATCTTCTATGCCAAATCATTTTTCATCAATCCTGTAAAAACTGTGGTCACAGCCAGGTGCAGTGGCTCATACCTGTCATCCCAACACTCTGGAAGGTCGATGTGGAGGATTGCTTGAGCCCAAGAGTTCAAGAACAAACTAGGAAACAACATAAGACCCCATCTCCAGAAAAAATAAAAAAGTTAGCCAGGCTCGGTGGCTCAGCCTGTAATCCCACACTTTGGGAGGCTGAGGTGAGTGGATTGCCTGAGCCTATGGGTTCGAGACACGCCTGGGCAACTTGGCGAGACTGCATCTCTACAATAAATTTAAAAATTAGCTGGGCGTGGTAGCGTGTGTCTGTAGTTCCAGCTACTTGGAAGGCTGAGGCGGAAGGATCACCGGAGCCCAGTAGGTCGAGGCTGCGGTGGCCGGGAGCGGCCACTGCACTCCAGTCCGGGCAACAGAGTGAGACTCCAGCTCAAAAAATAAATAAATAAATAAATGAATAAACAAACAAACAAATAAATTAACCTGGCATGATAGTGCATGCCTGGGTCCCAGCTACTTGGGAGGCTAAAGTGGAAGTCTGAACCTAGGAGGCTGAGGCTGTTTTCGGCCATGATCATGCTGCTATACTCCAACCTGGGCAGTAGAGTGCGACCCGACTGAAAAATAAATAAATAAATAAAACTGTGGTCACTAAGAAAAAAAATTCTGATGGGTCAGCAGTAAAGCATGTTTAATCCGGTCTTTTAACTGCCTCCCTGTTACCAAACAACAAAATTACAACAAATTTAGTTTGAAGATCTAATTATGACTTTATTTGCAATTCTAGAATCAGGCAACAGTTTATTCCATAAGACAGAATAAGTATTCTGATAAGTTGAGCAGAAGAGGTTGACTTTATACATGGAATAAGGGCTGAAGAAAGCGGTATCAAAGAACAAAAAGTGAATTAGTCATTTCAACGTTACTTTCCTGGTAAGGGGGGAACAAGGAGCCAGAGCAATAAAAAGATAACTGATTAGTTAATAGCAAGTTTCTAAAGGTCTTTCTTTGTTGTAAAGATTAAAACAGAAGGAACTTTATTAGCGTGCTGATTGAAGATTGAAACTGGCCTGTTCGGGAAATCAGACTATTATTTCTGTCTCCTGATGTCTTAGAAGGCCAGAAACAATTCAGTTTCAGTTTGGTGAGCACAGGTGGCTCCATTTTGGTTTTTAGTCTTGTCTGTTGGGACCTAGTACAGGAGTTTAATCCAAAACAATGACCTTTTTTTTTTTTTTTTTAATTCTGAAAGAGAATAAACTGAAACTAGCTGTTCAAAGGTATGTTTTCTATTTAGTTTCTGTAATGTTTATGTCTGGCCTTGGAAGTATATACTGTTTCATATATTCTAAAAACAATAAAAATCCATAAGTAGTCAGCATTTGCTAACTTCTAGCCACCAGAGTCCTTAGTCTTATCACAGTTGAGCAGACTGTTAGCTGTTACGTTAGAAATGCATAATGCTGATATCCTAATATGCCTATTTTTTGGAAATGGTGTCATAATTCACCATAATTTGTAGGCTTGCAAACATTTTCCTTGGAATACCCTGGGCTCCCCTGTGCTTCTTAATTCTGTATTTTCCATGCAAACAGCACAATAGTTGGAACCAACTACAGGCCAACTGCTTCCTTTTCACTTTTGTCATGTTACCCAGAATAGAGGCGTGGACTTGTTTACTTGGTTTTCATTGAGGAACATTCTTTGTCTTCCAAGGAATACATATGAAGAGTTCCTGTCTTAGAACACCAAGCTCTGAATGGTGACTTTAATTAGTCCAGTTGACTAAGCTCCAGAGAGGAAACACATTCTTGGTTGCTGGGAGAGGAAGGGGCTTATATTGTGGGACTATAAGACAAATGATTGTTTCCAAGGGTGATAGTTCTCAGGCTCCTTTTAGAGATCCTTTATTTTGCAGCCACCGGTGATGGAAGTGGCTCTGGGAATAGCCACTTGCCCCTGGTGATACAGTGTAGGAAACTCCAGCCAGCGACCGTGTCAAGGATTTTTACCACAGGCAGACCTGCTTCCATGAATAAGGAAACCTGATGCATCTTGGTGATTTCATTCTCAAATTTAGCCCCAAACTGGAAGCAGCCAGAGACAAAAAGGAGAATTGATTAAACAAACGATGGCACAACTGTATAGTGGAAAGATACTTATGACATTTTCATGAGTAAGGAAAGCAAAAGGTTTCCACATACTGTATGATTCTATTTATGCAAAGTGCAGAATCAAGAAAAAGCAATTTTAGGATAAGCTAGGTGCAGTGATGTGAGCCTGTGGTACTAGCTACTTGGAACTGAGATGGAAGGATCACTTGAGTCCAGGAGTTCAAGGCTGCAGTGAACTGATAGTGCTTGTGAATAATCACTGCACTCTAACCTGGGTAACATAGCAAGACCCTGTCTCAAAAAAGGAAAAAAAGAAAAAGAAACCCACTAATTCTAGGGTGATAGAGTCAGTAAAATGGTTATTTGGGGGACAGGGTTTTGGCTGTTGGAAGGGGGTCAGGAAGCTTTTGAAATATGCGCCTGATCCAACTCTGGAGGGCAGTTAACCAGGTACAAACACACCTAAAATTTGTATACTTCAAAATGCAAATTATACCTCAGCTAAAAGGAAAACATTGTGTACATATTTCATGATTTTCTAAATAAAGTTCAAGAACAGGAAAGCTAGGCTATAATGTTGGAAGTTGAGATTAGGGTCTCTGGGGAGGGAGTGACTGGGAAAAGGACAAGGGAACTTCTAAGGGGCTGGTCATGGTCACATGGAGTTCTTGATTGGGATTGTGGTCACACAAGTGTGTTCTTTTTGTGTACACTGGGAATTTGTGCTGTTCTGTTTGTATGCTATACTTAAGGAAAGTTTATTTAAAAACATATGTACAGTGTGGTTCTGGGCTTTTTGTTGAAAATATATTTGTAAAGAAAAAGAACCGCCTTTGGGAGGCTGAGGTGAGTGGATTGCCTGAGCCTGCAGGTTCGAGACCCGCCTGGGCAACTTGGCGAGACCTCATCTCTACAATAAATCAAAAAATTAGCCGGGCATGGTAGCATGTGCCTGTAGTTCCAGCTACTGGAAGGCTGAGGCGGAAGGATCGCCAGAGCCCAGCAGGTGGAGGCTGCGGTGGCCGGGAGCGGCCACTGCACTCCAGTCTGGGCAACTGAGTGAGACTCCAACTCAAAAAAAAAAAAAAGAAAAAGAAAAAGACCTAGAAAGGGGCACTGTGTTAGTTTCCTATACTATTATAATAAATTACGCAAATGTAGTGACTTAAAACACAAATGCATTTATCTCGCAGTTCTGGAGGTCAGAAGTCTGACTCAGGTCTTACTGTACTAAAAATCAAGGTAGAGACAGAGGACCCTTGTGATTATACTGGGGCTATCTGCATAATCAAGACTAATCTCTCTTTTTAAAGTCAGCTGAAGCCGGGCTCTGTGGCTCAGCCTGTAATCCCGCGCCTTTGGGAGGCTGAGGTGAGTGGATTGCCTGAGCCCGCGGGTTCGAGACCCGCCTGGGCAGCGAGACCTCATCTCTACAGTAAATTAAAAAATCAGCTGGGCGTGGTAGCGCATGCCTATAATTCTGGCTACTTGGAAGGCTGAGGCGGAAGGATCGCCAGAGCCCAGCAGGTGGAGGCTGCCGTGGCCGGGAGCGGCCACTGCACTCCAGTCTGGGCGACAGAGTGAGACTCCAACTCAAAAAAAAAAAAAAAGTCAGCTGATCAGCACCCTTAATTCTCTCTGCACTTTTAATTCCCCTTTGCGTGACCTAACATATTCAGTTTCCAAGGTTTAGAATGCAGACATCTTTGGGAGCCATTATTTTGCCAACCATGGGTATAGAATAGACAATTCAGAATGGTACTTTCTAGACTGGGCAGAGTGGTTCACGCCTATAATCTCAGCACTTTGGGAGGCCGAGGCGAGACGATTGCCTGAGCCCAGGGGTTCAAGACCAGCCTAGGCAACTTGGCAAGATCTCGTCTCTGCAATAAATCAAAAAATTAGCCGACATGGTGGCACACACCTGTGGTTCCAGCAACTTGGAAGGCTGAGGCAGAGGGATCACCTAAGCCCAGCAGGTCGAGGCTGCGGTGGCCATGAGTGTGCCACTGCACTGAAGCCTGGGCAACAAAAAAAAGCACTTAAGCATTGAGCAGATCATCATCTGCTGTCATGGCTCACTGCAGCCTCGGCCTCCTATGCTCAAGCAATCCTTCAGCCTCAGCCTCCCCAGTAGCTGGGACTATCGGCCTGCGCCACCTTGCCTGGCTAATTTTTTAATTTTTGTAGAGATAAGGACTCACTATGTTGCCCAGACCTTGAACTCCTGGGCTTAAGCAATCCTCCTGCCTCAACCTCCCAAAGAGCTGGGATTACAGACATGAGCCACTGTGCCCAGCCCAAACTTCAAATCTTAAATTTTGAAATAAAAGAATGCTTTACTATGGAATTTAACAACATGTGAAACAAGTTCATTCTATTTTGGGTATGGTGTATTGGTAATTTGCCAGTAATATCTTAACGTTCTTTGTACCAACAAGGAAGATCATCTTCCCTGTGTCTCTGAGAGGTCAGCACTATGTGGGCCCACTGACCCTTCGAGTCTCACCTCGTTGTCTTCCCAGCCTGCCCTCCCTCCTTAGGTATGTTTCCAGAATCCAGGCTGAATGCAGTAACAGACTCGATATAGAATGAGTTAAGAAGAAACACCAGGCAGAGTAAGCTTATCTCCCTGTTAATCCACCCTGAAGTTATCACTGTTTTGGGGGCAAACAATTCAGATTAGACATGAAGATTCTCAAGGCATCTGCTTGCCGTGGAGTGTGGCAGAGTGTTAAACGTGATACATTAGTTTTTATTCTTGACATCTTGTGCAGAGAGTCAATCTCTTACCCCACCACAAGCCTAACATACTTCCCAGGCACAGCCTCCTGGCCCCAGGAGAGAGATTCTGGCTGCTAAATGTGGGAGCAAATAAAATCTCAAGAGGCACCCAGGGTGGGAAGGAGGGAGGTGCAGGTGTCAGCCTGAAGTCTCTGCCTGAAGCAATATATTTCCGACCACACTCTGTGTGGCCACTTAGGTATTTGTGGTAAATGACCAGGGAGGAGTCAGTCCCTTCCCTCCACCCCAGTGCAAGAGCCTGGAGTCAAGCACCTACTTTAAACAAACCTTCCGTCCCGATAGTATTTTCTGGAGGCTCCCAGCCTTCGCAAGGACATGGGTCTCTTCTAAGTTCCTGTTTTCTTGTTTGGCCTTTGGCCATTTATGTTAATCACTTCGGAAAACTGCTCCTTCCTGCTCCTGCCTGTGTCTGACTGTCCACCAGTTAGAAGTAAACTGGTGAACCTACATGCGGGTTTTTTACATAACCTCCAGCAGCACATTGTCTGATTCTGTTTATTTTGTTTAAAGCTCTGGGCTCTTTTACTGTTGGCAGTGAAGTTTGGGCAAGAGTGTTTTCATCAGTGATGCCCCAAGCTTCATGCCCTTTTGGGGATCAGACCCTTGCTTGTTCTTGGCTCTGTTGGGTGGGGGTGGGGTGGGGATCTTGGGCCTTCATTCCTGGCAGCTACCACCCTTCCCTGCTCCTGCCCACCTCCAAGTAAAGGGATATTTTCAGCGCTGAGTACCCTGTGAGTTGTTGCAACCAAGCAGCGTGTTCTCTTGCTTTCAAAACACAGGAAACAAATCACTGTTTCCTAAATGAAAAGGAACAAAATCAGCACTGAGTGAGGTCGTGGGAGATGTTTTCCAAGTATCTCCGAGTACTTGGCAGAACGAAGCAAGAACACTTATATTTAAAATACTCTTTATCAAGGCCTGTTTGAAGTCAGTTTGTTATGTGGTAAAGAAAATCAAGAGAAAGAAATAAAAAAGGTTTTGACTTTCATATTTTTAAAACCTGCCAACATTCACATCAATTTGGGCATTTGGGGAACTTTTGCAAGGAATTGGCATGCCCATGGAATTCCTAAATAAGGCAGACTATTATGAGATCTGTAATCAGGGTATGAGCCAAACCTAGACCCAGAACCCAACAGAGAAAAGAATTAATTCTGACCCTTGGACCCGGGTGTTTCACAGAGGAACTGAACCAGGAGGATGGTGTGGGATTTGGGAGGGCAGAGATTGGGAGAAAAGGCCTTCCAGGTGGAAGAAACTCAAAGGACAAGAAGTATGTGCTCCTTCCTGCACAGGCAGCCACGTGATGGACCTGGTTGACAGCCCTTGGCTCTTGGGCAAAATGCAAATCCGAGATTTTTATCATTGCTTTCATACTGTGCATTCTAAATCTGACAAGTAGCACAGACATAAACTCGCTAAAAAGTCAGGAGTTTTGATTTGGGATTTGAAGAGATATTTTTATCAGTAACAGGATGTTTGAACAAACTTGGAATTTCATGGAGTTTTCCACAGCCTCCTTCCATGTCTGCAAGGAACTACCTGGCAGAACACTGAGGAACATCTGAGACTGTAAACTTCCCACGCTGATGTGAGTGGGGGCCAGGCCGTGGTGGAAGGGTTTTTGGACCGTGATTCTAGACCAACAACCCATCTTTACAAAATTAAATGGTAAGCATCCCTTTCATTTGCCATAATTGGTTGTCCCTGGTGTCTGCTGAGTGTCATCCACCCAACAGCTTACTGTCTTTCTCTTTTCTCTGCAGTAAATGGAATTTAAATAGGATGTACGCAAGGCACTTGTGGGTGCACACAGAAATCCAATCAACATCTTTGCAAGAGACTGGTACTTTTAAAAACCCTAATAAGCCACTCTTACAGACTGAATGAATGTTTTGACAGCCTAATGGTGATCGATGTGCTCTGTAGCTTTTAGATGGGGCTGATGAATTATAGAGTAACTTCACAGATCAGCCCTTAGATGAGGATTTTCCCCATGGAGCTGGCCTGTCACCAATGAATTGCTCAAGAAAACCAGCCTCCTATTGACCCTGGTCTTCTCCTGCCGGAAGAAACAGTCAGCGGGGCTGAGGGATAAGAAAGTCTTTCGTTACCATGGAGTTGGGGAAAGGGCTCAGTTGAGGGGCCTTCAGGTTTTTGAGACTCCCTGAAGACTGTCGCCCCACTTCCCTCTTCGTTCTCACCACTTTAGGCAAGAGAGACTGGCAGAATGATGTGTCCTTTTACAATGGGCCTCCACAGGACCCCACATGACGAGAAGACCCTAACAGCAGGACCGGCCTGACTTATCACCCACCCTTCGGCATGAGGCTGGCACTAACATTCTCATGAACCAAGACCTGAAGCCCAAGGCTTAGAGGCCAGGAGCAAGGCTGCATCTCATCTCAGTCACCTTCAGAGTCAACCGAATGGCTGGAATCATTTGGTTTTTCCAATCTGAGCCTGCTGAGTAGGCCAACAGGTCCACCTGACTCATGTTGACCATCCTGGTGCCCCCACAGCTGGTGATATGTAGCTGCTCAGAGCCATTTAGGGAGAGCACAGCAGACCACTCTTTCAAGGGGGTTGGAAAAGCTGTTCTTCCCTGTTTCTCCTTCACCCTAAAGCCCTCTTATCTAGACAGTCTCTCAAGGGAGTCCATACTATCTGGGCTTTGTCTCCTTCCTTCTCCTTGAAAATTACAATGTTAATCTCCCAGCCAGGTCCCTTCTGAGAGTGAAGGGGCATTGTTAATAACGACCTTTAGTCAGTCAGTAGGCGAAAATGAGGCTGTCTCGGGCCAGCCGGGATGTGTGTCACCCTAACTATAAAGGATGGAGAAGGGAATGAATGTGACTCATTAATGAGGCCTCTTAATCTCCACGCAATTTAGGACTGTCCTCTGAGCCGCCCGCATTCCAAGGACAGTGGACACCTTTCTGTTATCTAATGCTGTCCCAGGAGCCGCCAAGTCTAAAGGGAGCAAAGTAGAGAGCATTTCCAGCTGCAGGTCCAGGAATGCCCTTCGTGTAAGGACAGCCGTGTCTCCCAGCCAAAGAAGATCAAGCTTTCCTTAGCCAAGGTTGTAATTATGCCTGTCAAAAGCCTCCTTCCCATAATTGTTCTAATGTTCGTGACAGGCACACATGCAGGAGGTGCACCTCAAAGTTGCTGTCTATATTTAGCTGCCGTTAGCATCGCCTCCATTTAGCATTCCTGTCTCCTTATGCAGGCAGCACAGGCTCTGACTGGCATGGTAATCTCAGGGCGTTTAAAATGGGAAAGAAATAACTAGTACCTTCTAGTAAGCATTCTACCACCTTCAAGATGAAGGTAGTTCTGGCTTTGCTGACTTCCCAAGCAGGATCACCAAAGCTAGTTTAACTGCCAGGAAAATGAACCTCTATATACATTGATGGAAGAAGGAAAATGTAGTCTAGAAGATCACTAGACCACTGTCCTTGCGGGTTATGGGTGAATTCCAGGCTTCTGTGCTGCCCTGGAAAGAATGCCTTGCAGGAGTTGAAAGGAGGACTCTCAGCTTACACATGGTCCCTATCAGCATTCAATTAAACAAGAAAGTTAACCGGAGAAACATCACAAAAGAGCTGATATCCCTGGGCTGTTGTCAAGGAGGCAAGGACAAGAAGCAACATTTCTTTTATCCACCCACAGGATAAAAGGATATGTATTTGATGAAATAATTTATCCTCAGTGAACGCAAAATACCATCCATAACTGCGGGTAATTAATGTCTTCATCTATTAGAAAAGGGCTGCAGGCTGGATCATCTCAAAAGGCCCTTATGCTCTAGTAGTTCATATTTCCATTATGTATGTAATCCCTAAATTACATAAACCCCTTGTGCTTACACCTACTGGCTCCACCCGCCCTTGCAAAGACTGTGCCTATTAGAACAAGGAGAGCCTTTACAGATATGTTCCGATCCACTGCCAGAGAAGAGGCAACAGCTTGGAATGCCAGGAACAACTTCAGGAATCTGACCTTGGGAACTCTTCCCAGTCTGGACTGACCCTTAGTCTGGATCTGCCCTTACTAAAAATATTTTCCTTTATTGCACCGAAAACAATTTCAGCTTATTTGTTACACTGCCTGAGATGTCATCCACTGGAGATTAGAGTTGACAAGCATCTTCTGAAAAATATGGAACACGAAGGGCCCATTAGACATGTACATCTAGGAATGGACTGCTTAATCTTTTTGATTTGCCACTCACATCTGAGCTCAGCTAGATGCCATCTGTGAAGGATGAGGCCGGAGGGACAGAACTTCATTGTGTGGCTCCTTGGTCTACTTCCCATGCAGGGAAAACATCCGTCGTCTGAGGGTACCCCGAAGTTTCTGAACCTTCTCTCTACATTCTGATTGTAAGCATCACTTTTCCAAAGTAGAAATAGAAAACCTGCTGGGGTTCAGATGTGTGATTTAGATTCAACTAATTGCATGTCCCTGCAGGAGACTTTGACTCACAACTGGCTTAGGTGGAGAAAGAAGAAGGAAACCGGGCATCATTTTGTTGTCATGGATTGTGGCAGAGGGAGCTTGGCTCTGGTGACAGGAACAGGGCAGCAACATCCCGACCTGGCAGCTGTATAAGCCTGGTGAGGTGGCAGTTCCTCGATGAGCCAGTGCTTTAGTGTGATTCAGGGAGTTGGTCATCCCTGGATGCCTGCCTAGTGCCTGCATCTCTGGCCCTTCTAACAGTTACATGAGTTCTCTCTATTCTTTCATAAACCCTCTTTGTCTTGAATTGGCTGGCATGGATCCTGTTGTCTGTAACTTAGAACGCCCTGGTTGGCTGGGCTCAGTGGCTCAGCCTACAATCCCAGCACTTTGGGAGGCCAAGGTGAGTGGATTGCCTGATCACGTGGGTTTGAGACCAGCCCAGGTAACTTGGCGAGACCTTGTCTCTACAATAAAATAAAAAATTAGCCAGGTGTGGTAGTGTGCGCCTGTAGTTCTAACTACTTGGAAGGCTGAGGGGAAAGGATTGCCAGAGCCCAGCTGGTCAATGCTGGGGCCATGAATTTTCCACTGCACTCTAGCCTGGGCGACAGAGTGAGACTCCAACTCAAAAAGAAAAGATAAGAAAAGAAAAGAATGCCCTGGCTAATACAGACAGAGCAAAGACAACAGGGGGCAGGAAAAATAGACACAGGAAATGATAGAAAAGTCCAGAAAGAGATATGGAAAGTTGACCAATATTTTGAATAATGGCCACCATTTTTTGAGGTCATACCATATGTACTATCTCTAACCCCTACAACTTTGTTAGGCATTATTGTTCCCATTTCATAAATGAAGAAATAGGCTCAGAATGGTTAGGGGTTTACCCAAGGCCACACAGTCATTGACGGTGAATCAGGCATTGAAGCAGGAAATTGAACCCAAATCCTTAGTGCTCAAAGTCTTGACTCTCCCCACTTTGTTACTCTGCCCAGGCCAACGCTGCCTGCAGAAAGGAATGGAAATGCCTTTCCCCATTTATTCTACTCCTCTTGGCTTCCAGCTCTCAGGGCCCAGATGTTCAGCTAGTCTGAGCAACACCACAGTTTACCTGCATGGACTTCAAAGGTTATGCAAGCATGCATTAGTCAGGAAGAACACACATCAGAACATGTTGATATACTTCAAAAAACATTCCCAGAATAGGTGACAAAATGCAGAATCCACTACAGGAGCTTTTTGCTTTCTGCCTTCAATAATTGCACTATTTGAATTTTTTATACAAAGTAGGGTCATGGCTTCTGTAATCATATCTGTGTATCATGACTAGTGTCACCAAATCAGTTATTTAAGAGAGATGGAAGAGCAAGAAAACATACATTGTGATTATTTTTATTTTTTTGAGTCGGAGTCTTACTCTGTCACCCAGGCTGGAGTGCAGTGGCACACTCGCAGCCACTGAAGCCTCCCTCGACCTGCTGGGCTCAGGCAATCCTTCCACCTCAGCCTTCCAAGTAGCTGGAACCATAGGCGCGTGCTACCACACTTGGCTTATTTTTTGATTTATTGTAGAGATGAGGTCTTGCCGTGTTGCCCAGGCTGGTCTCAAACCCATGGGCTCAGGGAATCTCCTTGTCTTGGCCTCCCAAAGTGCTGGGATTACAGGTGTGAGCCACCGCACCCGGCCTTTATTTTCCTCTTTATACATTTCTACGTTAAAAGAGTCAGAGTCTTACCATGTCTCCTAGGCTGGAATGCAGTGGCATGATCACAGCTCACTGCAGTCTCAACCTCCTGGGCTCAGGTGATCCTTCCATCTCAGCCTCCCAAGTAGCTGGGGCTACAAGTGTGTGTCACCACACTGGCAGACTTTTTGTTTTTTTGTAGAGACAAGGTCTCATTATGTGCCCAGGCTGGTCTTGAACTCCTGAGCTCAAGTGATCCTCCTGCACTGGCCTCCCAGAGTGCTGGGATTACAGGTATGAGCCATCATGCTCGACCTAAACATGTTTCAGAAATGAGCATGTGCTCGTGTTGCTTTTAGCTACAAGGGACAGAAAACCCTGACTCACACTGGATTGCACCACAAGGACATTGATGAGTTTACACAAGTGGAAAGCCAGTAGGAAGAGGACCTCAGCTCTGGCTGAAGCTGTAACACCACCAAAGACCCCCTTTACCTGATCCACCTGTCCTCTTAGTGGCCTCAGCATCCCCTTCATCAAAGGACACTTTCCCTCCTGGGCACAGCATGGCTGTAGCAGTCCAGGAATCAGAGTGGACACAAGAGCATCTGGCTGCAGAGCCAGAGGCATTCTTTTTGGTGTCTCTTCTTTCTTAAGAATGTGGGAACCTTTCCATAACCCCTGAACTGGGTCCCAAGCCCACTCCTAAATCCGTCCCTGGGAGAAGGGATGCCTTGGCCTCGGGTCTCCATGCTGGATCCAGGTTTTCCTGGAGTTCCCAGCATGTGGAGGAGGGCAGATGCCTGGATGAAGTCAGGGCCTTGGAAAGGAAGCGTGTGTGTGTAGACAGTTTGTGTGTCTATTATGACATATATTATTTTGTCATTTAAAAAATGCCATTGGTTGGTCATGGTGACTCATGTCTGAATCCCAATACTTTGGAGGCTCGCTGAGGCTAGGATTTCAAGATAAGCCTGAGCAACATAGCAAGACCCCTACCTCTAAAAATAATAATAAAATTATTTTTTAAAAAATAAATAAAAATATTATAGATTTTTAAACAGTTTTAAAATCACTCTTGGTATGGTTAGAAGCACCATTGAGGATTTGGTGAGCGCTGTGTGCATGGGCTCCTCTACTTATGAAAACTTCTGCTCCTCATGGAAAATAATCATAGCCTGTACACAAAACCCATCTCATTTCTGCTTCAGAATATTGCTCTGTCTCTGAACAAACAGGTCCCACCTGACAGTCACAGGGCCCACATTCCTGTAGGTGTATATCATTGGGTTGCATTAGGCAGGCCACTGAACTGGGGATGTCCCTTCTTAAACTCTGGTGGCTCAACATTTAAAAGTTGTCCTTAGCCATGAAGAGTGCTAAAGCTTGTATCAGACATTAGTTGATGCAGACTTCATAAACACTTATGGGCTTGTCTGAGGTAAATGAAATGCTCTTGAAGGTGACTCAAATTCCAGAATTGCAAATTTGAGGGCTAGAGTAAATGAGGCCACTTGGAGGCAGCTCAGGTTTACTGAGTCTATACATTTTCTCAGCGTTCCTTTCAGCAAGTTGAAACTAGCTGCTGGAGAGTCATTGATTCCTTTCAGTGAGTCATACAGCTGCTCAAGTGCTGAAAGCAAGGGTCACAGAAGTTAAGGTGTAGGAGCTGATGTCTTCCATCAGAGAATCAGCTCAACTTTGTACTGAGATCCAAGTTGACTGAGGAGCCTTTGCTGCTGGGACATAGGAATAAGTAGACTTAAATTTAAAGAAAGAAAAAGAAAATGCCCTTCTACTATTTTCACCAAGTTAAGGGCACCCTTAATTTCATTCAACGTTCCAAAACTTGAACTTAATCCCCAGATTCCGAAGCTGCAGCATGGTTTTTTTTTTTTCTTTCCCCTCTTATGTCATGAGCTAGGCACTCAGGAGCTACGTTATAAATCTCAGAACAATAAGTGGATAAAAGGATAAATGGACCTTAAAGAGTCATGCAGGTTATTGCCATTTGCTATTTAAAGAATTCATGAGTCAAGCCAATTCAACTGCTCCACAGGGACCATATGGAAATATTTTAGGACCAATATTCTTGGTTTTCCTGCTCGCCAGTGTCCGAGGACACACAGGCACCCTATTCTGTCAGGTATTCACTCAATGCCCCCTGGTCATTCCACACGCCTTATGTGCTTACAGGCGATGGGCTTTTCACAGAACAAATCTTGAAACTGGCGACCAGGTAGAAAGAATGACAAGCAGAAAAACTGTGAGTTCAACAGAAGGAAGTTAATACAATAAGAACACTTCCCACCCCGCCACCCATGAGCACGGGAGTCAATAATCTACACTGGTGTCCCCATTGCGAAATGGGCTGTTACAAAGACCAGTGGTGATGTATATAAAGTGTCTGACTGGTCCTGATACAATGGTTATGTGACAGGGAGTTATTATTGTTCTTAGACGAAACTATTATGTAATTAAATAGAGTATTGTATTTAAGTGTCATATAGGGACAGAGGAACCATCAACTGGCTCTAAAGTTCTGAAGAATCTATAGACATTAAACAACTAGATCTCCTTGTGCCTCAGTTTCCCTGGGTATGGATAAGCTCAGGTTGTCCGCATCATGGGGTTCCTTGAATGCTCTCCTGAACCGCTAAGAGGCTGGTCCCCAGAGAAGCACTTTGTGTGTCCAAGCGTGTCTTGTGAGTCAGGTCAAGCTCTTCTCCAGGTGCACATGAATCTTTGAATGAGGCCACCCGTCCTGCTGTTGAGGACAGCAATGTCCTTGTTCTCTGGCTCTTACAGAGCCAGGGGTCTACAACTATGACAAGCAGTCTGGCCTTGCCCTTCCTTTGGCCTCACTTGCTTCTCAAGCAGCAGTGGTGGGTGGGTCAGGCAAGAGCAAGTAACTGTGGGGTCTGGGAAGTGCTCCTGTGGGGTGCACTGCTCCATGCTTGCCGAGGTTGATGCCCGGGGCAGGAGAGCAGGTGGGGGTGCATCCCCTCCTTCCAATGGGTGTTTGTTTTCTAACCTGCTGTAGAGGGCTGAACATGGCCCCCCAAAAGATGTGTTCAAGTCTTAACCTCTGGTACATGTGAATGTGACCGTATTTGTAAAATAACATCTTTGCTCATGCCATTAAGTTAAGGATCTCAAGATGAGATCATTGTGGGTTCAGGGTGGACCCTAAATCCAATGATAAAATAGGTTTCTTGTAAGAGAAAGAAGAGAGATTTGACACAGGGAGACACACAGGGGAGAAAGCAGAAGCAGAGACTTGAGGGATGTGGCCATAAGCCGAGGAACGCCTGGGGTTACCAGAAGCTGGAAGAAGCGAGGAATGTCCTACCCTGGAGTTTCAGGTGGGAGCCTGGCACTGGACACATGTTGGCTTTGCCACTAGAACGCCTGGCCTCCAGAACCGTGAGAGAATGAATTTCTGTTGTTTTCAGTCACCCAGTTTATGGTAATTTGTTACGACAGCACATCAACCGTGGGTACTTCCTGAGCCTTTTGTGGTTAAAAGTTCAGAGCTGGGCCTTGTATCCCCAGGGGTATGGAAGAAGGTCACATAGGCTCTTGGTTTTGCGTCAGTGTACTTGTACCTTTCTGGGGTGCAGTAGGACTCCTCGTGAATGTCCTCAGGGCGGTTGGGGGTCATGCATCGGCATGAGCGTGGCACCTGACCGAGGCCCCTGAGAGGCAGGGCTGGCAGGCACAGTCCTTTTGGGATCAGTTATGCATTCATGCTTTAGCATTTTAAAGTTGAGTGAGCTTTCTGAACTTGGAGGGATGTCAGAGACCATGGTGCCCAGCAAAGCAATATGACCTTCTCTCCATGCACCCCGGCCTCCTGAAGTCCGTTTAGGCCACGGAGCTTGCAGTTATAGAAGGTGATTTACTGAGAAAGACCCTTGTATAGTTTCAGCCTGTCTGTTCCAAGGGTCACACAAATTAGTATTGGTCTTTTTAAAATTTTAATAGAGACAAGGTCTCACATTGTTGCCCAAGTTGATCTTGAACTCCTGGGCTCAAGCAATCCTCCCACCTCAGCCTCCCAAGTTGCTGGAATTGCAGGCATGAGCCACCACGCCTGACTGGATTGGTCTTTTGATCATGTATTCATATTGGTCTTTTGAATAACATTCACATTGTTTTTCTGTTTGGGGGAAATTTAAGATGGGGAAGAATTTAAATATAGAGAATGATGCTGGTAATCAACGAAAGGGGTAAGCAGGATGATAATAATAATCTATGTGTACTGAACATTCCGGAGACACAGCTGTAGGATGCCTGGCTGTGGGAAGAATTTACATAAGCCTAACCAGTTACCAAGTGTTTCCACAAACATGTTCTTTTCTGAGTTTAACAACCAACGTGGTGAGATACATTTTCTGACACCAAATTTCATCAACATCCTATTGATTTTTTTTCCTTTGGAGAAGAAAAACCATAAAAGCCATTTTGGGTTACCAAGAGGGCTCAGTCAGAAACACAGGCCCTGCCAAGGTGGAGAGGGATATGAGATGAAATTCTCAGCCAAGTGCGAAATGAGCAGATGCGTGATTCTCAGCGGGAGGTCACACTGTATACAGAAACTTCCGGGGCCCAGAGCTGTAGGATGCCTGGTTGTGGGTTGCATCCTGGATAAGAAGTTAAACTGAAACCCACTCACAGTGAAACAGGAGATTTAGGGGCCGAGTGGTCCTTTCTTTCATCAAGTGGGAGAGCTCTGACCTCTGATGATTTTTGTGTGTCCTCTCTGTGTGGTCCAGTCTCTGCCCGCAGAACTGAAGGTGGAGGAGGGTTTTCTTTTTCATAGTTAGCCTTGGGAAAATTGCTTTAACCAAATGGTTTTAAGTCACTCTGCTGTTTATTCTTCACCAAGTTTCCCACTTGTTATGTGGCCTTTGGTCTGTCCCTTGCTTCCATGCCACTCCTTCCTAGAGGCCAATTTTAAAAAGCAGCAAGTCCAGCCCCACCTCTTGCTGTGTGACCAGGAGCAGCACAGCCTGGAGACTCATTGCTAGACTTGTTAGCCTAAGTCCTGAGTTGACATCTGAAAGAGTCAGCCTGGCTGAGTGTCTCATGCCTGGCTGAGTGTCTCATGCCTGGCTCAATCCCGGCCCTTTGGGAGGCTGAGGTGAGAGAATTGCTTGAGCCCAGGGATTCAAAACCAGCCTAGGCAACACAATGAGACCTTGTCTCTACAAAAATAAAAAAAAAATTAGCTGGGCGTGGTGACACATGCCTGTCGTCCCAGCTTGGGAGACTGAGGGGGAAGGATCACCTGAACTCAGGAGGTTGAGGCTGCATTGAGCTGTGATCGTGCCACTGCACTCCAGTCCAAGTGACAGTGAGACCCTCAACAACGACGACAACAACAACAAAAAAGAAAAAGAAGAAAGAAAACACAGCTGCATCAGAGTCGGCAAAATGAGGACTATACTTGAAACAAGCCAAAAAGAAGTGTGATTGGGCTGGCTATTTTTATTTCTCTGAGCAGGGGAGCTAAAAGGCCTGGAGTCAATCCTTTGTCATCCTAAATCTCATCAGATGTATGCTATGCTTCCCACTAAAGAAACTCTCTGCTTAAGCTGAGCTGCTTCCCTAGACTTGATGTCCTTGCTTGGTGACACAAGCTATAGAGAAGCTGTTTAAAGGCAGGGGAGGAAGGGGGAGCATCACTCCCGAGGAAGCTTCAGCTGTGTCCAAATGAAGGGGACACGTGTTTAATGCACTCAGAATAAAGACCTAATCAAGGGCTCATTCAGTTCAACCCAACCAATATTCCATCGGGTTCTAGAAAATGCCAGGTGTTCTGAAAAATAGAAGAATATGAATGGCTCTGGTCCCAGTACCCAAGTAACTTACAATTTGATGAAAGAGACAGGCCCAGTTCTTTTAAAGTCAATCTCACTGAAGGGAAGACGCTTTATAATGGAAGTACCAAGTGCATGGGTCTGTGGAAGTGCCAAGTGCATGGGCCTATGGAAAGAAGCATCAGAAAAGGCTTCAGGAAGGAGCCACAATGGGCTGCTGTGGATCTCACAGCTGTGTTTTGTTTTGTTTTGTTTTTGAGTTGGAGTCTCACTCTGTCGCCCAGACTGGAGTGCAGTGGCCGCTCCCGGCCACTGCAGCCTCGACCTGCTGGACTCCGGCAATCCTTCCGCCTCAGTCTTCCAAGTAGCTGGAACTACAGGCGCGCGCTACCACATCTGGCTAGTTTTTTGATTTATTGTGGTGATGAGGTCTCACCAAGTTGCCCAGGCAGGTCTCGAACCCGTGGGCTCAGGCAATCCACTCACCTCAGCCTCCCAAGGTGCGGGATTACAGGCTGAGCCACCGAGCCCGGCAACAGCTGTGTATTGGATGTTTAAGTTCTGTCTTACAAGTAGGCTGAGAACCTTGAAGGAAAATCTACTTTCCTGTAATGTATCTTTCTATGCTCCAGTGCTTACCACAGTGTCTGAGTATATTAAGGGACTGAATAAATGTTTGCTGAATCAACAAAGGAATGAATAAATAGAGAGGAGATGAAAATAAAATCATTCTGGACAAAGAGAAGTTATGAATGAGATTTATAGAGGACCTTGAATAGCAGGCTTTGAAGCTTACATTTAATTCTGTAGTCAATATAGTATTTGAGCAAGGAGGTGTGTTTGTGTTTTTGAGAGAGAATTCTGCCAGCAGAGACTTCCCTAAGAGGGAAACTCTTAGGCAGGAAGGCCAATTAAAGTAGAAGCAGCTTTGTTTCTCCAGATCAAAATGAAATAGTTTAGAAATATTTAAGATTAGGCTGGCGCAGTGGCTCATGCCTGTAATTCCAGCACTTTTTTTTTTTTTTTTTGAGTTGGAGTCTCACTCTGTCACCCAGACTGGAGTGCA
>NW_007059716.1:52155-57315 GCF_000164805.1 Carlito syrichta
TCTCGAACCTGCGGGCTCAGGCAATCCACTCACCTCAGTCTCCCAAAGGCGCGGGATTATTGGCTGAGCTACTGAGCCCGGCAATCCCAGCACTTTCAAAGGCCAAGGCAGGAGGCCAGCAGTTCAAGACTAGCCTGGGCAATACAGTGAGACCTCATCTCTACAAAAATAAGAAATTAGCCGGGGCTGAGCAGGCTCAGCCTGTAATCCCAACACTTTGGGAGGCTGAGGCGAGTGGATTGCTTGAGCCTGCAGTTTCAAGACCCGCCTGGGCAACTTGGCAAGACCTCGTCTGTACAATAAATCAAAAAAATTAGCCGGGCGTGGTAGTGCGCGCCTGTAGTTCCAGCTACTTGGTAAGGCTGAGGCAGAAGGATCGCAGGAGCCCAGCAGGTCAAGGCTGTGGTGGATGGGAGCGTGCCACTGCACTCCAGTCGGGGTGACAGAGTGAGACTTCAACTAAAAAAAAAAAAGAAAAGAAAAGAAAGAAATTAGCTGGGTGTGGTGGTGTGCACCTGTAGTCCCAGCTACTCAGAAGGCTGAAGCAGAAGGATTAAAGCTTGAGCCCAAGAGGTCGAGGCTGCAGTGAGCCATGATCATACCACTGCACTCCAGCCTGTCTCAAAAACAAACAAACAAATAAACAACAAAAAGAAGTATTTAAGTCTGGATGGTAACTTTTGCAGATGTGGCTTCTTGGCCTGAAGTTTTCCCAGGTTAGGAATGATGTAATGTATTAGCTTAAATCCACTGGATTACTGCCAGGACTCAATTAGGAAATTGTGCCTGTAGGGTAACCTACATTTGCCGTACTTTTCCAGGCTAGAGACTTTGCCAAATGGCCAAGTCAGGAGAATCTGTCATGCCTCGCAAGGCTAACTTTAACTCTTTTGCCACCAAATGTGAATATGGTCTTTTCCATAAATGGGCTCTGACACGTCTCTGTAACTGACCGAAGTGGAAGCACAAATGCCCGGGCATGTAAGGCCACCAGAGAATAAGAAGTAAATGTCATTGGGCCTCTTGGCACAGCCTAGATAGTTAGTTGACCCTGACTCTTAGCATTGGTTAAAGGGATTGTTCAGACTTGTCTCTTGCTTCTTTTGCTATGGTGGAGAAGAGCTTGGGCTCTGGAGTCCGAAATTTTAGTTAATATCATCACTTGCTTCCTGCTGTCTTTCCTGCAGTGGCTCTCCCTAATCTATGCCTCTAATTCTCCTGTGTCACCAGCTGCCCATGCTTTCCTTGAGAGAACTTCTAATATTGTGCTAATGAAGAAGATATGGTTAGAGGAACCAGCAACAGAATCCCTACTTCAGGCCAGTTGTGCTGGGGAAGATGTTACCTGCCACAGTGCTTCCTGTCCACCTGTTGGTGCCCATGCAGGTGTAAGCAGGCTGCTGAAACTGCATCCTGATGTCAGCCCAAGGGGATCAGATGGAATGGGAGCTTCACACACCGGCTCCTAATTCAGAGACTCCTCATGATTTTTTGCTCAGCTGAGCAACCCAAAGGAAACAGAGTACCTTGCTGGGAACATCAGGACTTGGGAACCCTCATCAGCCTTGGTCCCCAGGGCACTTGATAAGTGTGGTTTTTACACAGCACCCATCAAGGTTCCATCCACCAATGAGAGGTGAAAACTGACAGGTGAGGAGCTTACTAATGAAAATGCCCATCAAGTGAGGGACACACGCAAGATGTTTTGGAATATGGACTCTCATAATACAACTTTGTTTTTTTATTATTTTTATTTTTTTGAGTTGGAGTCTCTGTTGCCTAGACTGGAGTGCAGTGGCACGCTCCTGGCCACCACAGTCTCGACCTGCTGGGCTCCGGCGATCCTTCCGCCTCAGCCTTCCAAGTAGCTGGAACTACAGGTGTGCGCTACCACGCCCGGTTCATTTTTTGATTTACTGTAAAGATGAGGTCTCACCAAGTTACCCAGGCGGGTCTCGAACCCGCGGGCTCAAGCAATCCACTCACCTCAGCCTCCCAAAGGCGCGGGATTACAGGCTGAGCCACTGAGCCCGGCTTACAACTTTATTTATAACTTTTTTTTTTGAGTCAGGGTCTTGCTCTGTCACCCAGGCTGGAGTGCAGTGGCACCATTGCAACTCACTGTAATCTCAACCTCCTGGGCTAAGGCGATCCTCCCACCTCAGCTTCCCAAGTAGCTGGAACTACAGGTGTGTGCTGCCACATCTGGCTAATTAAAAAAAAATGGGTTTTTTGGAAGGCTGAGGCGGAAGGATTGACAGAACCCAGCAGGTTGACGCTGGGGTGGCTGTGAGTGTGCTACTGTACTCTAGCCTGGGTGGCTTATTGAGACTCCAACTCAAAAAAACTAAAAAAAAAAAGTTTTTGTAGAGGTGAGATCTCGCTTTGTTATCCAGGCTGGTCTCAAACTTCTGGGCTCATGCAATCCTTCTGCCTCGGCCTCCCAAAGTGCTGGGACTACAGGTGTGAGCCACTGCACCCAGTTTGATAATATGACTTTACAGAGAGTCTGTCTGAAGAAGAGAGGTGGTGTGCTGTTACAGACAAGGTCAGCAGTGTTTCCATCTGTACTAAAGTGCTGCTGTCTCACTATTCCTTTCTCTATTCCCTGGGCTTATAATAGTGTCATCTGTAGGCTGAAAAGGTGGAGTTAATGCCATGTAATGCCCTTCACCAAACCTGATGTCATTTATGGGTTTGGTGAAGGGCATTACATGGCATTAACTCCACCCTTTACAGCCTACAGATGACACTATTATAAGCCCAGAGAATAAAGAAAGGAGTAGTGTCACTTGAACATAAATGTAACACATGAACAATTGTTGTGTTCTGTTTTTTTTTTTCAAAAAGATTGTGTTCTGTCACATTGTCACACTGATTTGAATATTTACACTTACCATCCTGGTTACCTTTCTCTCCTCAACCTACTGCAGTCTGTCGTCTGTCCCTGAACCCTATTAAATTCTTGACTAGTGAGGATTCCAGTGAACCTCTTATTACCAAAGTCGAAGACCTCTCATTTCATTTTCTGTTCAACATCTTTGGCCGTTGGTTTTGTTGGCCCCACACCACTTAAATCTCTTGGTGACCCGACATCATTTCTCTCTCCTGGTTCTCTTTCCACCTCTCTGTTTATCAGCATCTTTCCTTTGTTCTTGTTCACATCTTGACTCTTAATATTTGGAGTCCTCCAGAATTCTGCCCTTGGTTTTCCTTGTATCTGTGTGTGCATGCATACCTGAGGGTACAATACCCCCACCAGTAATTTCATGTCTGTATCCTTAGCTGTATCCCTCCCTATTAAACTGTTTTCCATCTATGAGGCCTTCCTCAACTCCCCTGTCACTGGCTCCCACAGCAGTTTTTCATTTCTCATATCCAGCACTATCATACTGCATATTTCCCCCTCCTTTTATTTTGAAAAATTTCAAAAACACATTTATACTACATTTTAATGGTTTGATTGCATCCTCGATGAGAGAGACTGCTAGTTGCCATGAATATCTATCTTCTGCCTTTTGTTTTTTGAGTTGGAGTGTTGCCCAGACTGGTCTTGAACTCCTGGGGTCAGACCCCTGTGTAGCTGGGGTAACAGGCATGCGCCACTGTGCCTGGCCCAAATTTTTAATTGAAGTATAAAATACATAGATCACAAGTGTATGACTCAATAAATTTCCCAGTCTGTTTTAATCTATAGCCTGGCCTTTCCTCTCTCTTTTCCCTTGGAATTCATGGATAAAGAATGTCTTGTAGCGTCTCCTCTGGTCTGTACTTTGCCAATTATTTCTCATGGTGTCATTTAGCATGTTTCTCTGTTCTCTATTTCCTGTAAATTGGCGGTTACTTCTAGAGACTTATCAGATCCGGCCAATTTTTTGGAAAGACCATTTCAATAGATGCTGCTGTTTACTCCTCTCAGGAGGCTCATCATACCTGGCTTGTCTCTTTTTAAAAGCATCTTTTGAAGGTGGATGTGATTCCTACAAACAGGCGAAAGCCAGTCAGACTGAGCCTAGTAAATAATGTGGAAGACTGAGTCTAGTGAGAAAGCTGGAAAACGATGGTTTGATGTGCAAAACAAGGTGTGATTCAGTAATGAATGATTTGCTTGTGTGGCTGGTAAACTGGCTGTGAAGGAAATTCCAAAACAGGTCCCAAAGTGTTTTTTGTGCATTGGAAACATGAAATGCACAGCCACCCAGGGTGACTAATGTGAACGTAACAACAGTGACATTGATGGTAAAATTACATGTCGGCCATAAAATCAGCTTTGCCGTGTAGGTGGACATGCGAGGTGTCCCTTTCTAGTCATTAGCTACTTTTAAGGACCCTTAACTGTCTCAGCATGTGTCCTACGTAAGATTTAAAATCGGAGCTGGAACTGCTGCCCTCTTGGTGAAATTCGGGACCTACTTAGCAGCCCAGCCGAGGACTCCTCGTCTAGCCGAAGGGTAGCCCCTGGATTGGTGTGTCAGTTTGAGCCCACGGCCTGACGTTAGAGACGTCTGGATGTGTTGGCAAGGAGGCTGCTGGGTTCCACCCAGCCCTGGTGTTTGCCTCATCTCCACGATTCGGAGAATGTGGTCAGGGCACCGCAGGGGAATGGCCTGCTGCCTCTGAGCAGTCAACAAAAAATGAGGAAACACGGGGGGAGCCTCCAGGGGCGGGCCTCAGAGCAGGCGCCGAGCCACCGGCCCCCGGACAGCAGGAAAGCGGGAGGCCCTGGTTATTTTGACATTTCGCAGACTTCCCTGTTCCCGCGCAGCGGAAACCTCCCGCCCCCCGCTCGCAGCCCGCTTGGGTCTCACTCCGCCTCCGCCGGCCACACGCGGAGCCCCGCCCCTCTCACAGCCCCGCCCGCTGACGCAGAGAACTGGGAGGAGCCACGGGGGGCCTCGGGCGCCACTAGCCGGACGTCAGGGCCGGCGCCTTCTTGGAGCTCCTCCCACGCCCGCCGGCCCGGAGCTCGCGCCTGCGCAGCTCGGGCCCAGCCCCGGTTGTCACGCCTCCTCCCCCTCCCTAGCAACCGTCGCCCGCTGCCTCCGCCGCCCCCTCGGCCGCGTTCGCGCACGCGCGCCTCCTTCGGCGCGCGACCCCGCCCTTCCCGTCACCCGTAACAACCACTCGTGCCCTCCCCGGCGCCTTCCCCGGAACCGGCGG
>NW_007059716.1:57751-69454 GCF_000164805.1 Carlito syrichta
GTGTCCCTTGGTCCGGCCCCTGGCTCCCTGTAAGACACCAATTGTCATGCAATAGAGGCAGCCCCGTTCTTGGATGCCGCTTGGCCGTTGTCCGTCTGGATGCCCGCGTAGGGCGTTTGTCTGGACCGGAGCTTCGGAAGCTGGGAACTGGCAGGAGTTCAGAAGCTCGTGAATTCGCAGGTTCTTTAGTGTAGTCACTGTGGGTTCTACCAGGCAGTAGAATCCTGAATGGATGTTGCAGTTTCTTAAACGAACGTTAGCCCCGTTTTTTTCTGGTACCCTCTCCCCACCCGTTTGTATCCGGCACTTGTCCTCTTATCTGGGAGATGCCCTAAAATTAATTTTCCCAATTAAATTTTAGAAAGATGATTAGATTCCCACTGTGCACCAACGTTGTAAGGTTTGCACAGCTAAACGGAGCGTTTAGTTCTGGTCCCAGGGCACCAGACCGCGTCAGTTCCTGAACCAGGATTAATGAAAGCTTCAGGTTGAGTTTGGAGTTTCGGGAGTTCGCCTCTAAGTCTCATGATTTTAGAACGGGAAGTCTTTCAAGATCATCTCCTCCCAAACCTCATTTTACAGAGATGAAACTGAGTCCTAGGGAAGTCGGATGGCTTCCTTGAGGTCACCCAGAGTTATTTAGCAGTTTTCCCATTTTCGGATGGTGCTGTCTTCCATGATAACCTGCTCCTTCTGAGAGGTGTGCCAGCATACCAGAGAAAGTTCCAGACATGTGTCCATGTAATAAGATGGATAGGAATTTTGGGATTTTCTGAGATAAAATATATCTTCGTAATTTGTTTCTTTTATTTGCAGCTAGACTTTGGGCTCCTTGAGGATATTCAGTTTCGTACTTTTGAATATCCTCTCATCATATTCAGCATAAAATAACATTTCTTAATGATTATCCTCGGCGGGACAGGTAGGCTCATTAGATCTGTTTTTCTTCCTCAGTTTTAAATATGGGAGTAAAGAGTCACAGAGGACTCCAAATACAAGTGTGTTTTCAGAAAAATCCTCGCAGGCTGGCACTAGAGTGTGATTATGTACTTGGCAGGAGGGTTCCTTGACCTGGATTAGGCTTGAGCCTTTAACTTACAGATACCATACTATTTGAGGCTGAAGATTTCAGCTTCTTTAGCCAGAGTACTTGGCATCTCTGCCCGTTGAACACAGGTCTCCGAAATTGCAGTGTCCACAGTTAGAAGATAGGAACTGAATAACGTTTCCTTTGAAGCTAGCTTTTGAGGAGTACACCATAATTTGAGCTACAGTAGCATTTTTTTCCACTTCTATTTTTGTTTTCCCAGAGCTAATATCTTGACGTGTGACCATTTTAATTTGGCTCTTAGTAGAAGTTGTTCAGGAGAAAATGATTCAAGTACAAATTCTATTCTGACTCAGCTACTAGAATAATTGAGTCCTAAAGTTTTATTTCTGGAAAGGACTCAGGTCATCTAGCCCATTGCAGAGGCCCAGCGATACAGAGGGGAAGGGAGTCCTCCACCCTCTGTCCAGGACTCTTTCTCTCATTCCTCTGGGGCTTTCTTTGCCTTTTCTTGTTGTCTTATTACCTCCCTGCCCTTGTGTATTTAAGTGTCATCTTTTGATTTCTGTGTACATGACCTGCTGTGGTCTCTTTCTGTCCTTAGAATGTGGTATAATGTATCAATCGGAGTTTTTTCTGTATTGTGGTTATTTATCGTATATGTTTATGTTTTGCAGGTGTGAGAGGATCACTATTGTATTACAATCATGGTGCAAAAATACCAGTCACCAGTGAGGGTGTATAAACACCCCTTTGAATTAATTATGGCTGTAAGTACCTTACATTTCAATTTACTCTTTGACTTCTTACTTTGTAAGTACAATATTAGACTTTGATGATCGGTTAACTTAATGTTACTGTTTGTCTCCGTTGCTTCACTTTAATTGTTCTGCTTTTATGCTTGTGAGCTGCATCTAGAGTTTGTAAAATGTTTTTAAAACTTGAGCCTCTGAAAGTGAAAAATCTGTGCATTTAAAAAAAAAATGTACTTCCGGGTAATGTGTGAATTTGAATTCTTTTGAAAACACAAGAAGTGAGATTCTGACTAAATACTTCTTCCTCTGGATTTTGCTCTTTTTTTTTCTTTGTTTATTAAAGAAGAAAAGGGATATGGAGTGTGGTTTCTTCCTGCTGCTGCTTGTTTGGAAGAGTGCTTTGGTTAGGGGTGGGTTCACTTTGTGCAGTCTTAGAACTGAACACTAAAGGATGTAATTTTACTTATTCAAACAGCTCTATTGAGTTTTTCCCCCTAATCACAAATCCATGAGTCAAATTAGAATTCCACAATTGGGGTAACTAAAGTCTTAATTTTCTTTGTTATTTACTTAAAGAGTTTGGCTGAAAATAAGCATTTTACTAGATGCAAAACAAACCTTTTTCAATCATTTTTAGATTACTGTAGGGTATGCCTTCTCTTCCCTTCTTTTTTGTGTTATTGTTAAGATATAATATACATACATAGTACATACAGGAAAATGCATTTATCATGAGCATACACCTGCTCAGTATGTCAAACTGAACACACTTGGCACCAAGATCAAGAAGCAGAACATAAGCAGCCCAGTAAGAAGTTCTACCCCTTTCAAAGTTAGCTACCATCTTGACTTCTAACATCATAAGGGACTGTTGCCTGTTTCTGTTACTTATATAAATAGAACTCAGATGTTTTAACATCTCTCTGCTTCTGCTCAGCATTATGGTTGTAAGATTTAACTAGACCAATACAGTTGTGAAAAACAACAAAAATCAGGTCCTCTCAAGGGAATAATTTAGAGTAGGGGAGATTTTTGGGGTGTGTGTGTGCTCGCGTGAGTGTGTACAGTGTGTTTAATTGAGGTATAATTTACATAGAGTGAAATGATCACTTGTCAGGTGTATAGTTTGATTCGTTTTAGCAAGAGTCATCCATATCATCTCTGCCTAGACTCAGAACATTTGCATCCATTACCCCAGAAAGTTCCCTTGTACCCCTTCTCTGTCAGGTGTGAGGCTTTTGTTTGTGGTGTGGGTGTTTCTTTAAAAAGCCCTATGTTTCCCTTAAATATGTGTAACTAGGACTGTTCAGTAGTTTGTTATTGACTTACCAGAAAGGCTGTTTCCTATTTGCATGTTTTCTGTGCTGTTTTGGCTTTTGGTTGTATAGAGCAAATACTCACTCCAGCCAACTTGAGGAGTTTTGTTAGTGGAACATGAATGGTGTGATAGAAATCTCCTAGAAGTTCAGGAATTCAAGCTAGGACGGGCTGAGCTCCAAGAGTCTGACATTGAAGGGTGGTTGTGGGTGGCTCTGAGGGCTTCAGCATCTTTGTCACTAAGACTTCACCCCACGCCAGGGCCTTTCTCTCCTACCACCAGCTGGCTTCTTTGAGTACTCTTAGTTTCCCGTCCTCTTGGCCCTTGGCTTCAGCTTACCAGATTTCTTAGCGGATCAAAACCCCTCTGGCCCCAGTTCAACTTTGTGGCATTTCTTGCAGCATTCTTTCAGTTTCTAAGTGATCAATTCTAGGTCACATTCTTGAGAGAAGCTTGATCTGATTTTTTGTGTCGTGACCCCCCGCCGCCCCGGGGCAGGGGTGCTATAAGAGATTGGTCAGTCAGTGGATTGTCTGCCCCTGGGTGCGATTCCTGATCTTTGTTCTCTTAGCGGGTAGGGTGGTGTTGGGGAAGGAGTGTCAGGGGTAGTAGGACAGAAGACAGCATTGCATTGTATAAAGCAGAGTATCTGCCCTCTTCCTGGGGTAGGGGACTGGGCAGAGGGTCAGGTGGGACAGGCCTCATGACGGAAATGATTTACAAAGCTTAATAGCAGCCCTGGCAAAGGTTGTTCAAGTTCAAGGCAAAGATTGGTCTCTTCATCAAATGTTAGATTTAGTAAGGAGGTATTTTGAGCATCTTATGTTCATACTTATTTCCCTTACTTCACTACTTTCAAAATCGTGAAGTATGCCTTGCCAATTTTATGCATGAATTTACAGAATAACTTGAAATTCAAATTTTGAGCCACCCCAATCTTTTAAAATTAAGCCTGTGTGTGTGTGTGTGTGTGTGTGTGTGTGTGTGTGTGTGTTGGAGTCTCACTGTTACCCAGGCTGGAGTGCAGTTGCACACTCACAGCTATCCCAGTGTCGAACTGCTGGGCTCCGGCAATCCTTCCTCCTCAGCTTTCCAAGTAGCCGGATGCCCAGCTAATTTTTTTATTTATTGTAGAGACGAGGTCTTGCAAAGTTCCCCGGGCTGGTCTTGAACCCATGGGCTCAGGCAATCTCCTTGCCTCGGCCTCCCAAAGTGCTGGAATTACAGGCTGAGCCATGGAGCCCGACCAAAATTAAGCCATTTAAACAGCTTTTGTTTTGAGGCAACAGTTAATTTTCTTTTCTTTCTTTTTCTTTTTTTTCTTTTTGGCCGCATGAGCTCCAGGAAATTTTCTCTTGAATTGTTAGAAAATATTTTTAAATCTGAAAATGAAATATGCTACCCCTTTTCTTCCAAAACTAGACTGCTTGTTAATTTGTTAGTGGCTTTTGTGTAGTGTCATTTGCTCCTTCTTCTGTCTATAATTGTGTGGTATAAAATTCTCACTATTTGCTTTATTTTTTTCTCCTTGAGGAAAAACAAACAACTCTAACTAATAGATTTAATCTGAAAATATTCTTTTCAGTTCACCATTCAGAGTGAGGAAGGAGGTATACAGAATAGAACTGTAGCTTCCACTGACATTTGTGAGCATGTCAAAAAGTGAATGTGTCAGTCATCAAAGTGCGTGAGTTGTCAAGAATGGCTGGCAGTGGTGGGTATTCGGTCGTGGGAGGTGAGTCTGAGGCCTGGTTTATATGTGTCCTGTGAGGAGAGAGAGTGGGAGAAACTGTCACTCACTCAATTTAATGCCCTTGTTTATTTGTTTGTTTTAACTAAGAGTTTAGTTGTAATTTAGTATTGCCAGAAGATTGTTTAGTTAAAAAGTGCTAGTATAAATAGGTATGTGGTAGGGATCAAATATGATAATTGCATTTCAGTTGATTTAATGAAAATTTACTATTTGTTTTGAGGTTAATATCATTAAAAAGTTAAAGTTTTCATTAATTTGAATTCAAGAATTGTATTCAAACAAGCAAAATTGAAGTGGAGGTTTTTCAGTAGGCTTTTGCAGTATTGAAGTAGTGTTCTTTTGTTAGATATTAGCCCAGAAACTGAATGTTGCAGCTCTCAGCACGGTGAAGAAATCACCTAGCTCAAACTCTCCCTTTGAGGGTGAGGAATCTGAGACTCTTGAATTACTAAAGCTTACACAGTTAGTGGCAGAGATCTGATTCTTGAGCATAGTGTTCTTTTTATCATACCACGCTTCTCCCTTGCCCCAGTGATGTGTACCTGAAACATTTTATGAAGATTCTTGTCCATGAAAATGTCTTTAAATCTTCAAGTCTCAACAAGAAACATTTCCTAGGGCTACTTTGCCTGGCTTGTGGGGAGGAGAAATGAATCAGCGAAGGACAGTCCAACTGATTGTGTCTTAGAGGATTTGTGGTCTCACAGAGTTATAAGATCCCACAGATTAGAAATTTAGAATGGGAAATATAATTCTGGGTTGCTTGGGCTGGAGTGTTTCATTTCAGTATTTCTGTATGACACAAATTTCAGCACAGACCCCTACCCCATGTTAGTGGATCCTTAATAAAGGATTCAAAGGAAAAATGAGGGAGGTGAGAGAATGCATAGTGTAGGAGGGCAGCGTGGGAGGGAATTGGGTTGGGTGTTCTTACAGAGAGTGGAGTGAGAATGGCGGAATGCGAGAGTCCACCTTCTCGACCCATCTCAGTGGTGAGAGCTGAAGGTGAAGCAGTGACTTGGTTTCTGGTCTTTTCTCTGCTGAGGACAGTTGTCCTTTTGACCAGTTGGAAGACACGATAGAAGCAGCTCTACCAGTTTCTCTCCATCAGAAGTCATAATCTTGTCCGGTGCCGTTTCTCCCTGGGCTCTCCATTCCTGTAACATGAGGTTCCCTCACTCTTTCTTCTTTTCACCCAGCACTCATCCCAGTTTCCTTGTTCTTCCAGACAGCTTCAGCATTTCTGTCCCCTCAGTAGACACATCCTTTAGATTGCGCCTTCAAGTCACACATTTGTCCCTGTCTCTCCCAGCCACCACCATTGTTGTAGTGTAAGTCCTCATCCCTTTGGAGGGAGAGACCAGGGGTTACTTGTTCATGTGCACATACCTTTTATCCCTTTAAGTCATGCTACATTCTTCTGCCAGCACTTTCTATTTTGTCAGTCCTCTGTGAGGATTTCCTGTCATCTGTTCTCTTACTTCTCAACCCCTGTGCTTTTTCTTCAAGGCCCGTCATGATCGGGTCCCACTCTGCCTGTTTAATCTTATTTCATAATTATGCACACTTCCCAACACGAGCCTTCAACTCTGTTTCTGTGCGGTCCCTTTTTGTCTGGACACAGAATCTTTTCCTGCCCCTTTTCTTTTTTCTTTTCCCTCCATACTTCTTTCCTCAGATGTTTTATTTGCCCTTTGCCATCTGCCTCTCAGATCTTCGTCTTCTTGTCCTTTCCCGCCGCACTGATGCCTCTGAAGCTGCCATTCATGTTTGTCTCCCTTCCCTCTGACACGTTCTTAATGCTGTAGGCAGCATTAAGCACTTCCACTTTCAGTTGGAGCTTCTTTTGTTCTCGGAGGTTCCTGAGTGTTTCTCCCCATCTATTTTGTATTCCTCCAGGGCTGTGACTTATGACTTAGTGTGTCTTTCTCTTGTTCCCTCACGTGTTGGTCTAAGCACAGGGGCACGCAGATGTGTGTGACCAGTTGATATATATATTTTAAATTTTAAAGATGTATGGTCCAATTCAGTATTTGGTATACAAGTGGACATCGTACAGGTAAAGTTTGAGCCTCCCTTTGGTCCCCACTTGGCCTGGTTTTGAGATCAGGTAGCCTTATTGGTATTGTGTCTCCATCCCTACCCTGGCAATATCCCACTGCTGATTAGCTGATTTTTATTTGTTCACATGAACTTTAAGTATGAGTACTTTGTAGGTCAATTTGGTGGAAACTTGGATCTAAAACATATCCCCGATCCTGTTGTCAGACAAAGGGTTTGTGTTTTCTCCGTGAAACAGAAGTAACATGCTATGATCTTTCAATTAACCAATGCCTCCCCTGGGAGCAAAGCCCTTTTGTGATGAAGTTGGCTTATTTTTTTTTTTTTTTTACAGCTTCATAAATTATGTAAAATCTTTTTGGGAAACACTGTCATAGCAGTTTAAGTAGTGTGTTTTTCCAGGTTGAATAACCAAAAAACTTACTTGCTGGTGTCTTTTGTTGATTAAATGACCTTGGACAATATTTGTTTTGCTCTCCTCATCCTCTTGCTTTATTTTGTTTGCTTCATTCTCTGGCTTTTGAGGCGTTTTCCTCTTTTCTTTCAGGTGTCTTATGGCATCTCACTAAGACTAGAGGATGAAAGGAAGAGAAAGAGATTTGCTCTGAGATGAGGTACAAATCTGGGCCTGCCACAGACTAACTCTTTATCCTAGTAATTAGACCGATGGCTAGTATAGGGTCTCTCTGAGGAGGTGCTGGAGTGAGACAGACTGCAGGGGTGCAAGTAGGTGAGGCAGGGTCTGGTGATGGCCACAGCCTCCCCCTTCCTCTCTTATTCTTCTCCCTTTCTGCTGATGCACTGCCTTTTTCTCACCTTCACATATCAGGGGAGCTGAGTCCATTCACATGTAAGTAAATGACTTTACTATGAACGTGTATCTTTTTTAGATGAAATAGGCATTTATATTTAAGCTTTATTTCGTTCATTCCAATTTCAACTATAAAACGGGAATGTGGGGGACCGCAGGGTAGACTTGTAGAATCTTGCTACAGTGTGAGGAGATCCTGCTCTTCCTCTTAGCGAGTCTGGTCTCTGTGGGGTGAGGGTGTGGTGTGCAGAAATCCCTGAGAGTAGATGCTTTCTGAGGAGGCATCTTTGGAACAGAAGCCGCCCTATGTGCAGCTGTTTCCAGCTCCTCTGACCTCAGAGGTCCCAGAGGGGCACAGGTCCTGCCGGGACCCCTTTTTGCTTTGCTCTTTCCCAGTCCTTGTGGTAGCTAGGACTCCATTGCCTTTGAAGCTGCTTTTCATTCACCCATACCTTCCTTGCCTGAAGATATTCTGAGCCATCTGTCCCCTTTCTCTAACTTTGTTTTCTTCCTCTGACTCAAGTCCCATGCACATCAGGTTTTCAGCACTGTTTAGTTATTATGAAATATCTTCATTCCATCTTTCATCTTCTTTCTCTCATTCTACATTTCATTCCTGGGCATGTTTGTATTTCTGATTCTGGTTTGTATTTCTGATTCAAGTTACTGATGGTTAGGTGTGATATTGAAGTACATTTTTAAAAATCAGGTTTTTGTTAGATTATCAAGCAGCCTCATTGCAGTGGAGCTCATTTTTCCTCAAATGAATAAGCAATCTGCTTTTTGGAATGCTGACTTAAAACCCAACTTGCTCAAGTCTGGAAGTGGAGGATTTTTAGGTGGGGATTGTACTCTTCTCATTTACAAAGTTTTTGAAAATGCCATAGTGGAATCCTGTTGCATTTAATAAAAGTTGGGTGTAATTATTCAGATTTCCTGGGTTTTGGAAATGGACAATTGTAGTCTGCTTTAATTGCATGCTGTTTTGTACAGAGCCAGACCTTTTCCCTTTTCCTCCCTTTCCTGACATTTTATGCATTATGAATTGTTTTATTTATTTATTTATTTATTTTTGATTTGGAGTCTCACTCTTGTTGCCCAGGCTGGAGTGCAGTGGCAGGCTCACGGCCACCGGAGCCTCAACCTGCTGGGCTCAGGCAATCCTTCTGCCTCAGCCTTCCAAGTAGCTGGAACTACAGACGTATGCCACCACGCCCGGCTAGTTTTTGTGATTTATTGTAGAGACAAAATCTCACCAAGTTGCCCAGGCTGGTCTCAAACCCCTGGGCTCGGGCAGTCCTCTCACCTTGGCCTCCCAACGTTCTAGGATTACAGGATGAGCCAACGAATTGTTTTTAATGTGCTAGGGTGAAGACAGTTGTACTGCAGTAGGAAAATATATTTATATATTTTTTTTGAGTTGGAGTCTCACTCTGTCGCCCATACTGGAGTGTAGTGGCCGCTCCCGTCCACCGCAGCCTCGACCTGCTGGGCTCCGGCGATCCTTCCGCCTCAGCCTTCCAAGTAGCTGGAACTACAGGCGCGTGCTACCACTCCCAGCTAATTTTTTGAATTATTGTAGAAATGAGGTCTCGCCAAGTTGCCCAGGCGGGTCTCGAACCCCAGGCTCAGGCAGTCCATTTACCTCAGCCTCCCAAAACGTGGGATTACAGGCTGAGCCACCGAGCCTGGCTGGAAAATCTTTCAAGAGGAAATAAAATGGAATCAGATTCAGCCCCTTCCCTTTCTGATTTACCTGTTTTTTTAAAAACAAACAAACAAACCAAACCCAAAACCTTTTATTATGGAAAATTTCAAGCATACACAGGTAGAATCATACAATAAATGACATGTACCCACTACCCAGTTTCAATATTCTCAGCATCTTGCCAATATTTTTTCATCTATTCTCCCCACTTCTTTTTTCTGGTGTATTTAAAGCAGATTTCAGATATCTTGCAATTTCATTGATAAATACTTCCACATGCATCTCTGACCATTAAGGACCTCTTTCTTTTTTTAAACAGAATACCATGTTATTGTCACACCTAACAAAAATAGAGATAATTCCTTGATAATCGCCTAATACAGAATCCATGTTCAGATTTTCTCAGTTATCTAAAAAATGTCTTTTTGTGTTGTTTGGATCCTGCTTCAAGTGAAATCATTTGGTTATTATGTTCCTTAAGTCTTCTCTCTTCCCTTTTGTTTCCTTTCATCCATTGATTTGTTAGAAAAACTGGGTCATTTGTCCTGTTCAATTACCTTAACCTTTTGCAGATTTAATTGTTTGTTACAGCACATAGGCATAAAGAGAAGGCTCAGATCTAAATTCAATCAGTTCTGCCACTTTTTAGCAGTTCTGTTTAAACATTTGCTGATAGAGATTGAAACTTAGTTAAAACCAGCTGTTCCCCCCTTTGTTCCTGCAGTTATTCTAGATAATTTTGAGTGCAAGTTAGGTGCAAACTATTTTTTCCCAAATTAAACCGGGCCATTCTATTTATTGCTTTTATGTATGTATGTATTTATTTTTATAGTTAATTTTTTCTCTGTCAAAGTGTCACTCTGTGCCCCAGGCTAGAACGCAGTGGCACAATAATGGTTTACTGCAGCCTTGACCTTCTAGGCTCAGGTGATCCTTCTGCCTTAGCCTTCCGAGAAACTGGGACTACAAGTGTGCACTAACATGCCTGCTAAGTTTTTTATTTTTTGTAGAGAAGAGGTCTTGCTATGTTGCCTAGGCTGGTCTCAAACTGAACTCAAGCAGTCTTCCCTCCTTAGTCTCCCAAAGTACTGGGATTATAGGCATGAGCCCCCACACCCAGCCTTTTATAGTTACTTTTTAACCCACTGAATTGGTCCTCATGTTTTGTACTGAAAGCAGTTGAGAGGGATTTAATTTATCAGCAAGGTTTCTCTGTGGTGCATGTAGCAAGGACTTGACAGAAGTCTGACTCAGGGCTGATGGAGGTGAGTGGTAGGAGTGACCTGAGGTATCTAGTTGTGCTGGCCGTAGTCTGTACCTTTTTCCATATTTTCATGAGAGCCCTGGCTATGGATGTTGGGCTGCTTGGGGGAAGCTTCCACAGAGAAATTCACTGTAGAGAGGATTTTGCTTGGCATATGTTATAATTGATCAATTATTCTTGATTTTTAACCTGTACATGAGTGAAACAGTTCTGTATATTTCTTTTTTTCTTTTTTTAAGTTGGAGTCTCACTCTGTCACCCAGACTGGAGTGCAGTGGCTGCTCCCGGCCACTGCAGCCTCGACCTGCTGGGCTCTGGCAATCCTTCTGTCTCAGCCTTTCAAGTAGCTGGAACTACAGGTGTGCACTTCCACACCCAGCTAATTTTTGATTTATTGTAGAGATGAGGTCTCGTCAAGTTGCCCAGGCGGGTCTCAAACCCGCAGGCTCAGGCAGTCCACTCACCTCGGCCTCCCAAAGTGCTGGAATTACAGGCTGCGCCAAGTTTTGTATATTTCTAGTGAAATTATCTTACATGTTGTAACTGAAAGATGTGTACTGCATTATAATTCTCTTGAAAGGTACAATTGATGTTAGGAAAATAGCCAGCCTTCCATATCCTCGGGTTCTGCACCCACAGATTCAGAAAAAGGCCAGGTGTAGTGGGTCACATCTTTAATCCCAGTGCTCTGGGAGGCTGAGGTGGGAGGATCATTTGTGGCCAGGACCAACCTAGGCAACATAGTGAGACCCTGTCTCTACAAAAATTAAAAAATGCCAGAAAAGAGTCTGTGTTCCAAAAAAAAAAAAAAAACCCCAAATAATATACCAATAAAATATAATACAAATAAAATATAAAATATATATAAATAAACCAGCCTCGGTGGCTCAGCCTGTAATCCCGCTCTTTGGGAGGCCGAGGTGAGTGAACTGCCTGAGCCCACGGGTTCGAGACCCGCCTGGGCAACTTGGCGAGACCTCATCTC
>NW_007059716.1:69474-73004 GCF_000164805.1 Carlito syrichta
TAGTTCCAGCTACTTGGAAGGCTGAGGCGGAAGGATCGCCAGAGCCCAGCAGGTCCAGGCTGTGGTGGCTGGCAGCAGCCATTGCACTCCAGTCTGGGCGACAGAGTGAGACTCCAACTCAAAAAAAAAACACACACACACACACACACACACACACACACACACACATAAATAATAAAATATAATATAAATAAAAATACACCATAACTCTTTACTTAGCATTTATATTGAATTAGATTTTTTTTTTGAGTTGGAGTCTCACTCTGTTGCTCAGGCTGGAGTGCAGTGGCACACTCAGCCACTGCAGCCTCAACTTGCTGGACTCAGATGATCTTTCTGCCTCAGTCTTCCAAGTAGCTGGAACTACAGGCAAGTGCCACCATGCCCGGCTAACTTTTTGAGTTATTGTAGAGATGAAGTCTTGCCAGGTTGGTCTTGAACCCATGGGCTCAGGCAATCCTCTTACCTCAGCCTCCCAAAGTGCTGGGATTATAGATGTGAACCACCATGCCTGACCTGAATTAGGTATTATATGTAGTAGAGATTACTTAAAGTACACAGGAGGATGTACACAGGTTATCTGCAAATACTACACCATTTTACATCAGTGATGTGAGCATCCGTGCATTTTGGTATTTGAGGGAGGTCCTAGAACCAATCCTCTACAAATACTGAGGGACAATTACACTAGTTTTTTTTTTTTTAAATAAAAGTCTTTATATAAAATTATATATCACTATATAAGGTAATTGCTGTATGTATCTTTATAGGCACTTAATCCATTTTCCATTCAGAAATCTTCCTCTGTTTTTCATGGATCTGTACTGTCATGTTTCTGCAGTAGAGTATTTGAGTTCCTGCTAAGCATGCAGTTTGTAAATGTCTTGCATATTTGGTTAGATGGCTGCATGCTTTGCTGTATTCCTCCCAGGTCTCTAGCCTTCCCCTTCTGATCTTTCCCACCTTTCTTTATCTCACTTTACTTTCCTTGGTAAAGATGGACTCCTCCTGGTTTTGCTTTGGGGATCCCCAGTTGTAAGTTTTGTGTTTTCTGGCTGTAACCAGTGTTTTAATAAGTAGTTAATGCTATTTTAGGCTGAGCTATCCAGCTCTCTCACCTAACTGCTTTTCCTGGACAGCCTCATTTACACTTGTGACTTCAGTTGTCACTTTATAAACCAAAGACCTCAAAGCTTTATCTTCAATCTAAACGTCTCTCAGGAGCTTCCACCTGGACATCTTCATTTCACTGTTCCAAGGTAAATTTGGTACCTTTGAAGCAGAGTTCACCACCTCCTGCCTGCACAGAAAACACACCCCAGCAGGAACACACACACATACACACACACACGCGCGCGCGCACGCACGCATACACACACACACCAGTAAAAGCCAGACCAGTAAAATGCTATTCAGAAGGACCCAGCAGGAACACACACACACACCCACCTCAGTAAAAACCAGACCAGTAAAATGCTACTCAGAAGGACTCCGTTTCCTGAGCTGCTGCTTTTGGCCCCACTACCTACCTTATCTTCAGACCAGAGACCCAGGCTTCCCTGGCAGCCTTCCCTCCTCACCCCTCAGTCTCATTGGTGACCACATGGGAGCCGGCAGAGATGTTTCCTAAATGAGCTCTGACTTTGCCCTCTCTAGTGTTGGTGGCTCAGCCCCAGACCTCTCCTCACAGCAGTAACCTCTGGACTCTAAATCTAACCCCTTCTCACCTTGTTTAGTCTTCCTCACGCTGTACCAGAGAGATCTCTAAGTTGTACATCTGGCCATGCCACTTGTAGTTTAAGATAATGAAGTGACTGTCCCTCACCTTGAAGATGAAGTTCACATCTTTAGCTTGGAACCCAGGGCCCTTTGTCACCTGCAGCTTCATCTCTGTGGGTGAGGCCCCCACATCTCCATAAATCTCGCTATGCTGAATTGCTTGTTATTTCCTAAGTATACCACTTTTTCACTGTCTCAGTGCCTTTGCGCATACTTACGTGGAACACCTTTCCCCCCTTTCCTACCTGACTAACTCTAACTGGTTTTCGGTTGCGGCTGGCAATCTGTGCTCTGACGGCTACTGCAGGGCTCTGCCACCTCACTGGTCCCTCTGCTTCGCTGCATGGACTTGCCCCCATTGCTTCCATAGCCTCCACAGTGGCAATGAAAACATCTTGCCCCCCAGAGTAGATTTGTCTAAAGAATAAATGAGTCTCTTGGAATGCATGCTGTGTTTCCTGCATTACTTCTACTTCTGGCAATGAAATTTTAAAAAATTATAATTCCATGACGTTGTGGTAATAAAAGTTTTGACAAAAATTCACATTGGAACACGTTCTTTTGGTTGGATGTATTTACTGCTTATACTTAGATAATGGTTCAAAACACTCTGATGCAAGCCATGTTTTGTGAGTAAAATAGAGTTTATGTTCAGCAAACTGACGCTTATAATTACCAGAGTTGCCTGGGAAAAATGTGTCCTGGTTATGTATCACTTAGTGTTTTGAGTGGCTTTTCTTCCATATGATGAATACAGAATATATAAAAAATAATTTTTGTATGTTTTTCCTGTAGAACATAGAATTCATTTTAAGTAAAATTCTTGACTTTGACTGAATGATAATCTAATTTCTGCAGAGATTTTTATCTTTTTTCTTAATGAGTAAGTTAATTCATTAGGAAGTCCTAATCATAAAATATGTCTCTTTTCTTTTTTCCTACTTTAATGCCTGTGTATGTATTTAAAAACCAAGGCCAGAACCAAAAGCTACAAGGTACATATTTTAAGAAGTAAATTGATTTAAGTGATTGATGGTGTGTTGTAGGATTTATGCCATTAATAAAGCTCTTCCTCAGACATCTTCATTTTAATTTTCTTAACACAAAGTTGGTTTATAATGCAAATTATAACAGTTCTAAATTGATTCTTCACTGAATCAGAATTTCTGGAGATGGGCCCAGCAGTCTGATTTTATAAGCCCACCAGGTGATTCTAATGCCTGCTCAGGTTTTGAGAACCACTAGTTTAGATCTCCTTAATTTGAATTTGTAGTAAGTGGACTAGGAAGAAAGGAGGGTGGTTTCACTTACAACTTTTTTTTATTTACAAATTTTTCAAGGCCAGGTGCTGTGACTCATGCCTATAATCCTAGCACTTTGGGAGACTGAGGTGGGTGGATTGCCTGAGCTCACCGGTTCAAGACCAGCCTGGACAACTTGACAAGACCTTATCTCTACAGTAAATTAAAAAATTATCCGAGCCGGGCTCGGTGGCTCAGCCTGTAATCCCACGCCTTTGGGAGGCTGAGGTGAGTGGATTGCCTGAGCCCGTGGGTTTGAGACCCACCTGGGCAGCGAGACCTCATCTCTACAATAAATAAAAAAATCAGCCGGGCGTGGTAGCGCATGCCTGTAATTCCAGCTACACGGAAGGCTGAGGCGGAAGGATCACCGGAGCCCAGCAGGCGAGGCTGCGGTGGCCGGGTGCGGCCACTGCACTCCAGTCTAGGCGACCGAGTGAGACTCCAACT
>NW_007059716.1:73024-81113 GCF_000164805.1 Carlito syrichta
AAAAAAAAAAAAAAAAAAAAAAATTATCCGGGCATGTGGCATGTGCCTGTAGTTCCAGCTACTTGGAAGGCTGAGGCCAAAGGATCACCTGAACCCAGTAGGTTGAGGCTGTGGTGACTGTGACCATACCACTACACTCCAGCCTGAGAAACGGAGTGAGACCCCAACTTAAAAAAAAACAGTGCCCCATGCCTGTAATACCAGCACTTTGGGAGTCCAAAGTGGAAGGATTGCTTGAGCCCAGGAGTTCGAGACCAGTCTGGGCCACATAACGAGACCTAGTCTTTCCAAAAAAAATTAAAAATTAGCCCAATATGCCTGTAGTCCCGGCTACTTGGGAGGCTGAGGGGAAGGATTGCCTGAGTCCAGAAGATGGAGGCTGTGGTGAGCTACGATCATTCCACTGTACTCCAGTCTTGGACAAGAGACTCAGAAAGGGACCCTGACTTTAAAAAAAAATGTTTTTCCCAAAGGAAGTCTTCTTTAACAGGCCATATTTCATATACTTATGCTTTGTTGTGAAGGACTTAACACATATTGGAAGGAGACTGTTTGTTTGCTTTATGTGCTTCCCCAGACAGCTGTTCTTCAGTTTATTTAGTGATATCAAAGTTAATAGGCATGCACTTCCTTGAATTTGTCGTTTGTGACTTCATTTGCTAGTTTTCAGATAAAGTGGATTTGTACTATACATTAAATTTTTGTTGTTGTGGCAAAATACTCATAGCATAAAACTTACCATTTTAACCAATTTTAAGTGTGCAGTTCAGTTGCATTAACTAAATTCACATTGTTGCATAGTCAACACCACCATCCATCTCCAGAACTTTCTCATCTTCCCAGACTGAAACTCTGTACCCGTTAAACATTAACTCCCCATTCTTTCTTCCCACACTGGCCACCACGATTCTACCTTTTGTCTCTGAATTTAACTACCCTGGGTACCTCATATAAGTAAAATCACACAGTATTTGACCTTTTATGTGACTGGGTTTTTTCACTTAGCATAGTGTCTTCAAGGTTCATCTATGTGTCAGAATTTCCTTCCTTTTCAAGGCTGAATAATATTCCATTGTATGTATAGACCACATTCTGCTTATCTGCTTTTTTTTTTTTTTTTGAGTTGGAGTCTCACTCTGTCACCCAGACTGGAGTACAGTGGCCGCTCTCGGCCACCGCAGCCTTGACCTGCTGGGCTCCGACGATCCTTCCAACCTCAGCCTTCCAACTAACTGGAACTACAGGCGCATGCTACCACGCCCGGCTCATTTTGATTTATTGTAGAGATGAGGTCTCACCAAGTTGCCCAGGCAGGTCTCAAACCTGTGGGCTCAGGCAATCCACTCACCTCGGCCTCCCAGTGCTGGGATTACAGGCTGAGCCACCGAGCCCGGCCGTGCTTATCTGTTAATTCTTCGATGCACACACTTGGGTTGTGCAAAATTAATTTTTTTTTTTTTTTTTTTTTGAGTTGGAGTCTCCCTCTGTCACCCAGGCTGGAGTGCAGTGGCATACTCACAGCCACTGCAGCCTTGACCTGCATGGCTCAGGCGATCCTTCCTCCTCAGCCTTCCAAGTAGCTGGAACCACAGGCATGCTAAAGACTAATTTTTAACTATAACGTTAACCCAAAATAATTGCATATCTTTCTAGATTTATTTTTGTCTTTTTTACTTAATAGAATCCAGATCCAAAAGACAAGTTCCTTGAGGAATTCAACCACCGTATTTTATTCCATCTATTTAAAAATACAGCTTTAGAGCTGGGATCAGTGGCTCAGCCGGTAATCCCGCGCTTTGGGAGGCTGAGGTGAGTGGATTGCCTGAGCCCATGGGTTCGATACCCGCCTGGGCAACTTGGCGAGACCTCACCTCTACAATAAATCAAAAATCAACCAGGCATGGTAGCGTGCGCCTGTAGTTCCACCTACTTGGAAGGCTGAGGCGAAAGGATCACTGGAGCCCAGCAGGTTGAGGCTGCGGTGGACGGGAGGGGCCACTGTACTCCAGTCTAGGTGACAGAGTGAGACTCCAACTCAAAAAAAATAAAAAAATAAAAGCAGGTATAGAATGATGAGCTGAGTGGTGATCCACTCAAGTATAAGTGTGAGCTCCTGTGGTAAGGGAGGGGAAATAGTAGAGAAAATAGAGAATTCTACAGATAACCTCACCCCACTGCTAAGTAAGTGTTCAAGTCTCGTGGTATGACTCCTGGTTTTCTTTTCTTTGTTCTTGGGAGTGTTATTTAAATTGTAAACGCTTCAAGGTCTATGAGGTACAACCTGTATAAGAGGCATTTACTAAATAGTACATGATAGATGTTTCCTGATGGTAAAACCAAGTACTATCAGTCTGCTGACTCCATGGAGTTTTTTTCTGGTTCATGAAACCAGATATTTCCATAGCTCCATTGCATTCTTTTATGTGGGCAAACACATGGCATCTTTAAAAGCTGACAGCTGCAATTCCCTAGAACACCAAATGCTTTCCTGAAGTCCACAAATTTATCTTTTACACTATGGAAAGTAAAACAGTACTCTGCCAAGTCCAACTTGATTTGAAGAGGAATATGCAAAACTGCTATTTTGTTTTCAGAGATATATTTATACTCAGTTTGCTCTTTATTAGACCAAAAATTTTATGGAATAGGAATGGTGTTTGAAAATCATAGCACATTTTGGTTTTCATTGGATCTATTTAGCATCATGTGATTGCTTTAAATACAAAATCAAACACATGAAAAAACAAAGAGAATAAAACCTTTCATCGCTCTGTAGATATTCTTGTTTGCCTAGGGCTTATGTAATTGTGGCATGTGAAGCATTTGACATTCGAGATTTATTGACAGAGACCAGATAGCTTAAGTATAAAGATCTATTTAAAGATGTGAATACCGTTGGGTTTTTTTTTTTTTTTTTCCTAATGTCCTTTAATTCTCTAACAGGGATTGGTTATTGTTGTATATATATTTTTTTTGAATGGCAGTCTCTCTCACTCTGTCGCTCAGGCTAGAGTGCAGTGGCACACTCATGGCCACCACAGCCTCAACCTGCTGGGTTCAGGTGATTCTGCCACCTCACCTCAGCCTTCCAAGTAGCTGGAACCACACAGTGCTGGCCACCATGGCTGGCTAATTTTTTGATTTATTAAAGAGACGAGGTCTCTCCAAGTTGCCCAGGCTGGTCTCTTGTCTTTGCCTCCCAAAGTGCTAGGATTACAGGCATGAGCCACCATGCTTAGCCACCTTCTTTCTCTCTCCCTCTCTTTTTAAAAAAACTTAAAAAAAAAATTTTTTTTTTTGTAGAAACAAGGTCTTGCTATGTTGCCTGGGCTGGTGTCGAACTCTGGGCTCAAGCAGTCCTCTTGCCTTGGCCTCCTAAAGTGCTAGAATTACAGGCGTGAGCCACCACACCTGGTTATTGTTGTACTTTTACAACAATATGTAGTTTTTAAAAACTACATAAACACATTGAGATCATCTGGATGTCATGTTTTTTTTTTTTGAGTTGGAGTCTCACTCTGTCGCTCAGTCTGGAGTGCAGTGGCACGCTCTCGGCCACCGCAGCCTCGACCTGCTGGGCTCTGGTGATCCTTCTGCCTCAGCCTTCCGAGCCCAGCTGTGGATGTCATGTTTATAGCTAAGCACTATCAGACAGCACACGGTTTGCTTTTATGTTTATTTTATGGACAACAAATAATATGAGCTTAATGGTTGAAAGCAAATACAAAAAGAGTAGAAGTGGAATTAATATGTAAATAATATGTTTGAGCCAAGTGTAGGCCAACGTACGTACTTCACAGACAGGGAGCTGTACAGATAAAGGTTTAAATAGAGCAAAGTGATGATGGGAACGGGAGTCGTCAGACAGCTTCTGCCAAGTCGGAAAGCAGCTGTGCCCTGCTGTTTAGTTCCACATATGTTTTGAAGGGGAAGTTTGTCTGCAACAAGTTGTTATCTTCCTCATTAGGTGTATGTTATTCACATTTTATGACTGTGTGACATTTGTCTTTTTTTTTACCTTGCTTGTTTTCACCTATTCAATATTATAATAAAAATAACTAGTCTGAGTTTGTTTTGCAAGGGGGGAAAAACTGGTCAACACTAAAGGTTCAAGGAAACCTTTCTCTTGCTGGGCCTGATGGCTCATGCCTGATAATCTCAGCACTTTGGGAGACTGAGGTGGGAGGATAATTTGAGGCCAGGAGTTCAAGACCAGCCTGGGCAACATGGGGATACCCTATCTTTATTTAAAAACAAGACCCAAAAAACCTTTCTCCTTTAAAAGGGGGGTTTGAGCCGGGTTCGGTGGCTCAGCCTGTAATCCCGCGCCTTTGGGAGGCCGAGGTGAGCAGATTGCCTGAGCCCGCGGGTTCGAGACCCACCTGGGCAGCAAGACCTCATCTCTACAATAGATCAGAAAAATCAGCCAGGCGTGGTAGCGCATGCCTGTAATTCTGGCTACTCGGAAGGCTGAGGTGGAAGGATCGCCGGAGCCCAGCAAGTCGAGGCTGCGGTGGCCGGGAGCGGCCACTGCACTCCAGCCTGGGTGACAGAGTGAGACTCCAACTCAAAAAAAAAACCAAAAACAAATAACAGGGGGGTTTGTACTTTACTCAAGCTTGATAAATGATTTCTCTGAGTCATAGGGACTTTGCTTTACTTTCATGAATCCAAATCATCCAGATCCTTAAACTGGGTTTTGGTTGAAACCCAACCAGTGGCTGAAAACAAGCAGAGGTTATGGGGGGAGGGGAATAAACGTTCTTGCATTATCCCTATGTTTAACATGAGTGCCTTGTTGGCTCAAGTATTTTTAAATACTCATGGGCGATCCTTCAGTGCAGTGAATCAAATTAGTAGTGATTTGACAGTCATTTCTGATTGAGATTGATATTGACTGGTCAGGCTAAGAATGTAAAATAGAAGTGGTGGTGTCTTCAGTTTTTTCTGGGTGTCATTGAGATCTGTGGAAGTTAGCACAACACGTGTTTTGACTGCATTTTTACCATGCAGTGAAAAGATTTTTTTTTTTAGTTGGAATCTCACTCTGTCGCCCAGGCTGGAGTGCAGTGGCTCGCTTACGGCCACCCCAGTGTCAACCTGCTGGGCTCCAGTGATCCTCCCGCCTCACCCGTCCAAGTAGTGGGAACTACAGGGGTGCGCTACCACACCCTGCTAGTGTTTGATTTATTGTAGAGACAGAGTCTCGCCAAGTTGCCTGGGCTGATCCCAAACCTGTGGGTTTAGGCAGTCCACTCGCCTCGGCCTCCCAAAGTGCTGAGATTACAGGTGTGAGCCACCATGACCAGCTATTTAGCAACTTTTGAAAATGTTCTTCTGGACTGCAGTCAGAGCATCTGTGTTCACCTGGAGGCTGCGAGGCCACAGCACTCAAGACACTTGGTTTTCCTAATTTCTGATGGGGCCAGTTTACAGACTTTGCTTTAAAAGATCTCCCTGAGAGTCACTCAGAACCTGTTCTGGTTGGGGCAGGGCAGGGAGGACTGCCTGATTTGTGAATTGCTCTTTGCATAATTAAACTGTTAAATTAAAAACAAAACAAAAAACACCTTCCCCTCTCTGCCCCCAACCTCTTTCCTCTTTCTGACTGCTGGTCTGACCAGTTCTCTGCTGGGTGGTTAACCTTTTCCCTGGGCTCCATCTTTGGTATCTCACAGACTTGCCAGCTGGGATTCAAATCAAGTCCTACTGACATGAGAGCCCAGACTCTAATTTGTTCTGCCGTATGCTTTCCTGGTTTGTGTCTGAGACCCAACAAGAAAGTGCTAGAGAAGTGGAAGGAAAGGACACTGGGCAGCCGAGTCGCATACATGATCACTGGGTGGGCGAGGGTGACGGAAGTGGGCAGATGTCATGTTGCTAGCAAAGCTGAGTTTAAAATAGCTTGAGGCCATAAATGCGGGTGCAGTAGGGCATCTTTGGCAGATAATTGTGCCACTTGTCCAGAGAAGGCTTTTGTCCTGAAAACAGTTGCTGCCTCTCCCAGGGTTGTGGGAACTACAGTCTAATGTTTACATTTATCCAGGCCACAATGGAGCTGAGCGATTTGTTTCCTGACATGAGCTCTTTGTCTTCCAAGTAGATAGTGTTTCTTCATTCAGTGGAAAATGTTAATTCCGCTAGCACTAAGCCTGATTCAGGGCTACCTGTAACCAGAAACCTTTTCAGAGAACCATCTTGTTATTCAGCACCCCCTCTTTCCCATTTATTTTATGAAAGTTCTCTTCCCAACTCAAGTTTTATCTTCAGAACCATATTTTCTGTGAATCAGATAACCCACTAAATCCACGTATTTCCTGTATTATAATATAAAGGGAATGTTTTACTCTCAGTGCCTAAACTGAAATAAGATCATTTTTCTTTCTTTAGTCTTTTGTTTTCCTTATAGAAGGAAGGAGACCTATATGCTATTATTTGTGCCTGTTTTTTTTTTTTTTTTTTAAGTTGGCTAATTATAAACTTAAAATACCTGGTTCTAATAGTCTTGTGGGATTTACATCTTGGGTTTTTATGATGATGGGGTAGATCATTATTTTGGTGAACACAGACTTTAGTAGAAAATATACGTCACATGAAAATATTTAGTTTTTTAAGCTGTTTGCATCTTAAAGGTACCCCTCCTCATTTTGTGCATAGCTCAGTCAGTTCCTGGACTGTCAGACTGACAGTGTCTTCGTGTTCAGCAGCGCTCTTCCTCCTTGAAAAACTCATGCGCCGTGTAGGCCAGTGACACATTTATTGAATATTGTTCTTATTCTGTGTCAGGGCCTGCTAGACACTTTCTTTTTTTCTTTGAGTCAGGGTCTCTGTCACCCAGGCTAAACTGCAGTGGCATGATTATGGCCATCTACAGCCTTGCACTCCTGCACTCAGCCTCCCAAGTAGCTGGGACCGCAGGAAGGTATCACATGCCCAGCTAATTTTTTGATGTTTGCAGAGACAGGATCTCACTGTTACTTGGGCTGGTCTCCTGGGCTCAAGCAGTCTTCCTGCCCTGGCCTCCCAAAGTGCCAAGATTACCACATCTGGCCTATGTTTTCTTTTTCTTTTTTTTTTTTTTTGAGTTAGAGTCTCACTCTGTCACCCAGACTGGAGTGCAGTGGCACGCTCCCGGCCACCGCAGCCTCTACCTTTGGGCTCCAGCGATCCTTCCGCCTCAGCCTTCCAAGTAGCCAGAACTACAGGCGCCCACTACCACGCCCAGCTAATTTTTGATTTATTGTAGAGAGGTCTCGCCAAGTTGCCCAGGCGGGTCTCAAACCCGCGGGTTCAGGCAATCCACTCACCTCAGCCTCCCAAAGTGCTGGGATTACAGGCTGAGCCACCGAGCCCGGCTATGTTTCCTTATTTAATCTTTCAACAATGCTGTAAGTCAAAGATGAAGAAACTAAATCTCAATGAAATTAAATAACCTTCCCAAGAACTGCTTCTAATGGTGGAACTGGGATGTGAATCCAGGTCTTCCTCTCCTAAAACCTGTTCTCTGAAATATGATAGTGATTGTCTGGAGTGGGGCATACTGGGGTTCAAATCCTGAAAAGTTGGCTTTACTTTTCTCAGCCTCTGTTTCCTCATTTCAAAATGAGGGGAAACACTTATTTCATAGAAAGATTATGCATATTCAATGCGTTAATCTTTGTGAAATTGTTTGTGATGCATATATAACAGACTCTCAGTAAATACATGTTGGTTTGATAATCTCTCAGACTTGTTTATCTCCTGAATGAAAATTCTTCGGGGCTAGGGCCCTTGTCTTATATTCATGCATCCTGAATGCTGTACTATACAATGTCTATCATGGGGGCAGGGAGTCAATGTTTATGGGGAAAAAAGGTATTATCCACTTCTCTAGGTTCTTTTTTGGCTTTTTGTTATTGTTGTTGTTATTTAGTTTTTATTTCTCTGCAATCTAACTAGACGTGGAAGGGAATAAGGAAAATATGGAACCCAAAGAATCGTAGCGAGAGCACAAAGATTATAGGGATACTGAGAGCAAACGGGGTGGAGTGGGTGCTCTCCTGAGCTACAGAAGGAATGATCTGGTAGTTTAAGATAAAACAAGTCAAAT
>NW_007059716.1:81140-116577 GCF_000164805.1 Carlito syrichta
TTCATGCCCTCTTTCACCTTGCCAAAAACCACATTCTTGCCATCCAACCACTCAGTCTTAGTAGTGCAGATGAAAAACTGGGAACCGTTTGTGTTGGGTCCAGCATTTGCCATGGACAAGATGCCGGGACCTGCATGCTTCAAGATGAAGTTCTTATCATCAAATTTCTCCCCATAGATGGACTTGCCGCCAGTGTCATTATGGCGTGTAAAGTCACCACCCTGGCACATAAACCCTGGAATAATTCTGTGAAAGCAGGAACCCTTATAACCGAATCCTTTCTCTCCAGTGCTCAGAACACGAAAGTTTTCTGCTGTCTTTGGAACTTTGTCTGCAAATAGCTCGAAGGAGACGTGGCCCAAGGGCTCGCTGTCGACGGCGATGTCGAAGTACACGGTGGGGTTGATCATGGCTGAAGGGAAAAGGTTCAAGGCGGCAGCGTCTGCAAAGCCGGCATTTTTTTAGGTCGGGGTCTCACTCTGTTGCCCATGCTGAAGTGCAGTGGTATAGTCATGGCTCACCACAACCTCGACCTCCTGAGTTCAGGAGATTCTTCTGCCTCGGCCTCCCAAGTAGCTGGGACTACAGGCGCATGCCATCACACCTGGCTAATTTTTATATTTTTTATAGAGACAAGGTCTTGCTATGTTGCCGAGGTTGGTCTTGAACTCCTGAGCTCAAGTGGTCCTTCTGCCTCAGCTTCCCAAAGTGCTGGGATTGCAGGTGTGAGCCACCACATCTGACCTCTCTAGGTTCTTTTTTTATTTTTTATTTTTTTGAGTTGGAGTCTCACTCTGTCACCCAGACTGGAGTGCAGTGGCCACTCCCAGCCACCGCAACCCTGACCTGCTGGGCTCTGGCGATCCTTCTGCCTCAGCCTTCCAAGTAGCTGGAACTACAAGGCATGCGCTACCACGCCCGGCTAATTTTTGATTTATTATAGAGATGAGGTCTCGCCAAGTTGCCCAGGCAGGTCTCGAACCCGCAGGCTCAGGCAATCCACTCACCTCAGCCTCCCAGAGGCGCGGGATTACAGGCTGAGCCATCGAGCCCGATTTTATTTTTATTTTTTGAGTTGGAGTCTCACTCTGTTGCACGGGCTCATAGCCACTACAGCCTTGACCTGGTGGGCTCAGGTGATCCTTCTGCCTCAACCTTCCAAGGTAGGCACATGCCACTCCGCCCAGCTAATTTTTTGATTTATTGTAGAGATGAGGTCTCGCCAAGTTGCCCAGGCTGATCTTGAAACCCCTGAGCTTAGGGAATCCTCTTACTTCGGCCTCCCAAAGTGCTGGGATTACAGGCTTGAGCCACCATGCCCAGCCCTCCTTAGGTTCTTAAAAGAAGTTTTTCATTTTGTATTCTTATAGTATAAACACCACAGATTTTTACCTTTGTCCAAGATGTTACTTGGTACCTTTTCCTTTTTTTTTAGTATTTAATAGATTTAATTTTTAGAGAAATTGTAGGTTTATAGAAAATTAAGCGAATGGTACAAAGAGTTTCCATATACCTTCTCCTTTCTCTTATAGTTTCCCCTATTATTATCTTATGTGGTATGCTTGTTACAATCGATGAGCCCATGTTGATAACATTGTTTTAAACTAAAATCTGTAGTTTACACCCACGTTCACGCTTTGTGTTGTACATGTCTTTGGGTTTGGACAAATGCATGTCATGTATCTGTTACACATCCATATAAACTCTTGTTATTTAAGAGTTAAACAAAAACATTTTTCCTTCAACTTAAGTGATGAATTTTTTCAAATGCTACTAAGTTATTGGGACAGAAATGTTGTTTAAGTTATTTGGACCTAGTAACTTAATACATGTTAATATTTTGGCCTTAAGGCACTGTCAAAGTTACTAACTGAGACCTGGGGGTGTACCATGAACCCTGTGACATAGAGAATCATGTGACAGTGCTGAAGGACAGCTGTACCCAGATGAGCTGGTCAGGAATGTCTGAAATGATTATCTTCAGGACAGTAAACACACTTAAAGCATGGAGCCTCCCAGGCTAATGTGTGAGATGTCAATCTTGAGACCTTTCAGAAATATAACAGATAATTGAACAATATGGACTTTATTTTTCTAATTTAAATTAAAATGCAGAAGATGCAATTAATCAAGCATACTAGATTGTACTTTGAATTTTATTTGAAAACTCAATGACTCTGTGTCAGTCTATTAAATAGTTTTAACAGAAGTTTCCAGGTGGTCTTGTCTGGAAATTCTTGAATACATTGCAAGCACTTTAAGATCAAATATCCTAGAAGATCTTACTAAACCAAGGTTTTAGCTGTACAGTTAATAGCATACATGTTAGGTTAAGCAAGGAGAGTAGGAATAGCATTTGTCTTTAAACAGTAACAATTTGAAACTGTCCTCCTATTAATATATTATATCTAAAACAAGATCTGAGTGGTAGTCTTGCTTTAGCCAGATATAAACTTGATAATGTCTTAGTAGCTTTAGATGATTATTTTTCTTTTGAGCATAATTATTTGCTTTAATGCTTGTTTTGTGTTTATTTGATACTCTGCTGAATACTGTGAAATATTGATATATACTTAGTTCTCTCATATGAACCAGGAACAACTTTGATAGGACACATGATTGTCATATGTGACATAAAAAATCACAACCACTATCCTTTTGGGAGGGTGTACAAAGGTACAGAGCTATCGAATTAAGCTTTATGGGTGATGCCTAGTTCTTTTCTGATATTTGCTTGCCTGTTCCTTTTTAACTGTGCTGTTGTTCCTTTGTTCACTGATTTTTTGGAGAACATGGTCGTGTCCTATCTCTTGTTTCTAGGACTCAAAGGGTTAGGCAAATTTATGGCAGAAAATCTTAAAACAGGTGGAACTGTACCAGTTTCTTTTGCTCTTCAGTAAGAGACCGTTGTCAGTAATTTTGGTTCAGGGAGCCTTTCCATCATCCCACCTGTCAGTGAAATCTGCAAGGACACTGCCTTTTGGAATAGAATCAAGTGGTTTGGGTATTACTAACTCGAATTATTTTAAGAGGTCAGGAAAAATCCCTACTAGTGCTTGGGTTTTGTTTTTGTTTTTGTTTTTACGCTATTTAAAAATATGTGTGGATAAATCAGATTAGTGACCTCTCTGTGAAACTGAAACTTTTTACATGTGAAGTTTTTAATTTTTATGGATGATTTTCCCAGGTCCTTTAGAATTGTGTTGCTGTTGCCTGCTACTAAAGTCATATGGAGGTCTGCTAAAGGGAAGGTAGTACAGGTGCAATTCAGCGCAGGCCGGAGGGTGAAATGACACACTTAAAGCAGAGCCTTGGATGTAAGCATGGCCATTGGATGTAAGACCCTTCCCTGACGCGAGCTTAACACCCCAACTGGCAGAAATACTTTGAATCAGTATGCTGTTTTCTAAGAGAAAATATGTGAATTTTAGAAGAAATTTTGCAGTTTTTTTTTTTTCCTATCCTCTAACAAAAATAGATCATGTTTGAAACTCTTAGAGCAAAGGAGTGGGTATATCAATGAAAGACACTATGATATGTTAATGCAAAATTTCTCACACTTCTTACCAATGTTTGCCCATTTCATTTCTGTTGTGTAGTGTAATATATTGAAATGACTCCTTTATCAAAAGTAAATATAGCTGATTTATATCATTGTGTGGTAAACTGTGAGAGTGGGCATTGGGAGAGAGGGGTGGTAAAAAGAATGTATTCCTGGTCAAAAATGTCTAAAATACTTGTAATTGCAAACATTTTGGTCCATGGTATATGAGCAACACATTTGCCATCTGTTCTTTCAGCTATAATTAATGCCTTCCACAATATTCATCATAATCATACTTTAATGAGAAGGCCCTAGAAGAGAAACCCAGCCTTTTTATTGGGTTAATTTGCACTGTTATGAGGCCCTCTCCTTAGATTTTATAGCATCATACATTGAACTTACAATTTTTCCAGACTAAATATTACCTGGAAAAAGTGTGTTTCTGGGACCATGGAGTTTAAGGGTTTCTAAGATGAAGTTCATAATTTAAGCTCCAGATGTGTTTGATCTTAGAACTGGCATGGAATATGTTAAATTTCCACATACTTCTGTTTAGTTTTAGTATAGCCGTTGTATTTTCTTATTTGATTTTACCAGCAGATTACCAGTCTGCTGTTGTGTCCTGATACATTTGTCTTTTTAAAAACTGGTAATTGAGGAATATGACTTTGGTTTAGATAAAGCATTTACCTAGCATAATTATACATGCCACTTTACAGTTAGTTTGCCAGAAGTAGTCTTAACACTTGTTTGAAAATAGATACTTTGGGCTTGTCCATTAGTATTTGGATGAGTGAATGAGGTATAAATAATTGTTTGGATTATGACTTCTCTTTAAAAGGACTCAGTTTTTATAAATTTTAATTTTTATAAATACCTTATTAAGCATGAACATGCATTCACAAAGAGCATGTGATTTGAAACCTCAGTGGACTAAATAGATACAGTTTCTCTGAGTAGCTTCTGATGAGAATACAGAAGCCCACAATGGACCAAATTGTGATAAAATACAGTCTTCCCAGGGTAGCTGTCACTCTTACTATCAAGAATTAGCAGGATATGTATTTGCTTTTGAGTTTCAGCAATAGACCGTGGAACTTAAAGCTATTCATGGTGTGACCACTTGTGTTTGAGCCAACTTCTGAGTAGACTGACGTTTTATAATCAGTTCTGAAAGGCTTCTTGGAGTTCATCTTTGCTTTGCTCCCTTTTGGTTTTGTTGATGTTCTTCCCACCAGGAATGTTCCTTTCTCTCCCAAGGTTACTTCTCCCAAGCTGCTCACTCTTTGGCCCCTGTGCAGACATGGTATGCCTTCTTCAGCCATACCAGCCTGAAGTGATTTCCCCTGAGTATCTAAGCAGTTTTGTTGTCTGCAAGTTCAATTGAGGTTAATCACGTCCTCCCTCAGTCTTCGGTTCTTTTCTTTTCTTTCTTTTTTTTTTTTTGAGTCGGGGTCTCACTCTGTCGCCCAGGCTGGAGTGCAGTGACACACTCATGGCCACTGCAACCTCGACCTGCTGGGCTCAGGCAATCCTTCCACCTCAGCCTTCAAAGTAGCTGGAATCACAGGCACGCGCCACCATACCTAGCTAATTTTTTTTACTTGTTGTAGAGAAGAGGTCTTGCCATGTTGCTCAGGCTGGTCTCGAGCCCCTGAGTCAGGCAGTCCTCTTGCCTCTGCCTCCCAAAGTGCAGGGATTATAGGTGTGAGCCATAGCACCTGGCCCTGCTTTTCTGTTGCTGTATATAGTTATAAGTTTTTGTTTTTGTTTTTGAGTTGGAGTCTCACTCCGTCGCCCAGACTGGAGTGCAGTGGCACGCTCCCGGCCATTGCAGCCTCGACCTGCTGGGCTCCGGCTGTCTTTCCACCTCAGCTTTCCAAGTAGCTGGAACTACAGGCGCGCGCTACCACGCCTGGCTAACTTTTGATTTATTGTAGAGATGAGGTCTTGCCAAGTTGCCTGGGTGGATCTCGAACCCGTGGGCTCAGACAATCCAGTCACCTCAGCCTTCCAAAGCACGGGATTACAGGCTGAGCCACTGAGCCTGGCCTTCTTTTTTTGAGTTGGAATCTCACTCTGTGGCCCAGACTGGAGTGCAGTGGCTGCTCCCGGCCACCGCAGCCTCAACCTGCTGGGCTCCGGCGATCCTTCCGCCTCAGCCTTCCGAGTAGCTGGAACTACAGGTGCGCGCTACCACGCACGGCTAATTTTTGATTTGATTTGTTATAGAGATGAGGTCTCGCCAGGTTGCCCAGGCGGGTCTCGAACCGCGGGCTCAGGCAATCCACTCACCTCGGCCACCCAAAGTGCTGGGATTACAGGCTGAGCCACCAAGCCCGGTCCAGTTATAAGTTTTTATGTCTTACCTGTCTAAATGAGCCATGTTCCTGTGTCTTCCACTTTTACATTCTCTAGAATTCTTAGTGTGGGGCTTGCATATGGTAGGCCCTTATATATATCTGTCATTTTGGTAGTCCGTGAATTATAGAGTTAGAACTCTGAGGGACTTAGGTCAGTTTGCCACTTTTTCTTGATATGTTAGATATTTGCTTCTGTGAGTATTGGCAGCTTCTAGAGAGACTTAAGTCTTAGTTACTTTTTTTACTTACTGATTCTTTCAAGGGTAAAACAAGGTCTGTTGATAAATGAGTTTGATGGCCATGTCTCCTGCCATAGAATATCCCAGTTGTTACACAGAAAACAACTGGCTTGGTGTGTTGACTAAACTGAATATGAACATAGTTTAATTTAAAGATAGAGTCTTTAAATGGAATTTCTTTAAAATAGATTTTCCTGGCGGAGTACAGCATTCAGCTCATTAATTCTCAAGTTGAAATGCCTTCACTAAAATATGATTTTCTTTAGCACAGTACTAGCTTTTTTTTTTTTTTTTTTTTTTCCCCAGTACTAGCTTTTAATATGTCAAAATTGCATTCAAAGGTTGGTTAAAATCTGAAAGAACTATTGCCAAGCTTCCAAATTGCAGATTCAGAAATCCCTTTTGAAAGAGGAAATGTGGGCGTAGGAAGGTAGGAGGAAGCAAAGTTACCAGAGGCAGCTTTCTTCTCAGGGGCATGTTGATAAGGCCCTCAGTTTGTTTTTAGTATTGGAACAATTGCTATGCTAAAATGGGTGAGCAAGTGACTACAGTACTAGTTATTTCTTTTGCTAAAGTAATTTTCCTTTTGAAAAGGAGACATTAAAGAACATTCTTCCTCTGAAGAAATTATTTCTGGAAGATTTCATTTTGTTCAGCCTTCCTTGATTTTTGTATTTGTTAAATGTTGGGCATGGTCAGGAAATGGCTAGATAATACTGCAGATGGTTTGTGAAAAAATAAGAAGATACTTGGAGATTACTGCTGCTCTTCTGGTTCAGTGATTTGAACTGCTGCTCTTCTGGTTCAGTGATTTGAACCAGGTGAGAATTGTAAAAGGTTCTTTTTGCACAGAGATAAAAATTGAAGATCTGCTGATGTGGACTCCCTGACCCTAACAGAGTTTTGAAAGTAGGGAAGCTTCCCGTAAAAATCCAGATTTCTGACTTCTCTTGAAAAGCTTGAGCTCCTCAGAGACCCAGGGAGCTGCAGCTAGATGTGAGAAGTCCCCGTCCGCATCCTATCTCCTGCACTCACCCTTGTAATGTCCACCGGACCTGCCACCACATTAGCTAGAACTTTGGGCAAATATAAAACTTGTATACATTTTCATGTAGAAAACATGGCAGTGCTGTATTTAATCAGTTGTGTGCAAAAGACAATAGAAACTGTAGATTAGTTAATTGATTTATACCAATCTGTGTAGGTTCAGTCTTTGTGTAATACAAGCAGTTTTTATTTTACATGTGGACCTTTTCTTCTAAAACTACCTTTTTCTTATTAATTTTTTTATTTTGAGCAATTTCCACTTAAAAAAAGTTGATAGAAAAGTACTGTGAACACCTATATATATTTCCTCGAAATAAAACATTTGCTTTATCTTTCTTGCGCGCACACATTCACATGCACACATTTATTTCATAGAAACATTTGAAAGTAAGTTGCTTATATCATGACGCTGTACTCCAAATCCTAAAACATGTATTTCCTAAGAGGGGATATTAATCATTTTCACACACAAGGAATTTAGCAGTAATCATTTTCACACACAAGGAATTTAGCACTGATAAAGTAATATTAATATTGGTCACATTTCCTCAGTTCCTCATATGTTCTGTATAGTTATTTTTATTTCAGTCCAAGAGCAAATGCAGCATTGCATTTGGTAGTCCAGTCCCTTTAGGTGCCCTGCTTTTTAAATTTATCTTTCAAGACTCTGACTTTTTTTTTTTTTTTTTTTAGCAGTTGTGTAGAATGTTCCACAAATTGGATTTGTCTGATGATTTCCTCATGATTAGCGTCAGGTTAACCATCTTGTTGCGATAACTATAGAGTACTACATGGCTTTCTGGTGTACTGGTTTCTGGTATACTTGTGGTTTTCAAACTGTCTGACTGTCGCATTATTGATTCTAGTTTGATGTTTGGTGAAGGTGGTGCCTAATAGATCTTTCCATTATAAGCACAATTTTGTCCCTTTGTACAGTTTATCTATTATCTTCAGGATGATAATTTGCAATAGTGAATATCTCTTCTGAATACCTTTTAATAGCATCCGTTGATGATCCTTGCCTTAATCAGTTATTGTACATTGGTGACTACAAAATGGTGATTTGTTAACTCTATCATTCCATCTGTGTCTATTAGATGGCATTTCTTTCTTTCTTTCCTTTTTTTTTTTTTTTTTTTTAGAGACAGGGTCTTGCTTTGTTGCCCAGGCTGGAATGCAGTGCTTACTGCAGCCTTGAACTCCTGGTCTCAAGCGATCTTTCTCCCTCAGCCTCCTGCGTAACTGGGACTACAGGCACACAGTACCATGTCCAGCTAATTTTTAAAAGTTTTTTGTATAGATAGGGGCTCTCAATGTTGCCTAGGCTGATCCTGAACTCCTGGGCTCAAGTGATCCTCCTTCCTCTACCATCCAAAGTGCTGGGATTATCGGTATAAGCCACTGTGCCCAGCAAGCTGTCATATTTTTTCTGTAAAATTTCCTCCCCTCCTCTTTTGCTTGAGTGTCACTATATGATTTGTAATGCTTTGCTACTTTTTTTCTTTCTGGTGCTCAAATTATCCCAGACATGGTGAGTGGAACCCCTACAGATCGGTTCCTCTGTCCTTTGGGCATGTCTCTATCTGTCATTGGGCAGTTCCTCATTCTCTGGTAAGAAATATTTCTTACACACCACGACCGTTCCTTGTTCCAGACTTGTAATCAGCCATTTCTCCAACAAGCATTGATTCCTTTTAGTAGAGCACGATATTTGGAATTCAAGATTTGAATGCTCATCACAAATTGAGGTATCATTTCTTCTTGGCTCTTCTTATGGTTAGAGCTAGGACGTAGATTGATGTTTTAAATAAAATTGGAATGCTTCTATTTTTTAGGGGCTGCTTATACACTTTGTAGAAACTTCATAGCTTGTAGTTCATGCCGAAAATCTGGAGTATTGGTATCTAATCAATCCCAGAGATAATAGTTATATCAACTTTTTGCACTTTTTCTTTTCTCTAATCTACCAGAAAGGTAAGAGTTTTACATGCTGGCAATATATGTATCTCTGAAAGACAGACCAAGGAAAGTGAGCACAGAAACAAAAGGCTGGATTCATGTTCATTTATTTAGTAAGTTTGTATTCCATACTTCAGAAATGTTTATCGAACAACTTTGTTTTAGACATTGAGGTCCTTATTTTCCTGGGGACAAAATGAGAAGTAGGACTTGATCTCTCTCCTGTGACCGAGAGATGCATTTGGACTCTAAAAAGAATGAGAGGGAGTCAAGGAGGTGCTGCTAACCTCCGTGTACACCACAGAGCTTTAGGCACCCTTCCCTGTGTTAGCCACTCCTTAGCCTAGGTGCCTTGAATGCCATCTGGTTGGGCCTTCCAAGGTAAAAGTGAATGTCTCTGCAAATATGAGTCTGCTGGATGGATAATTTTTATAGAGAGTGGAAAGTTTTTGGTGTGGTTTAAATTCAAGACTGTGCTATGTGGGTGATGCCTTATGCTGGCCACTCTATTTCAAGAATTTAAGGGATGCTGTGAGTATTTTGAAAATGATATAATTTAGGTACTCAAATAAGAGAGAGTCTAGCTTAGGTTGTTTCTTAGTAAGTGCTTACTCTTACACCCTTTATGCAACTTAAAAGAATTGTATTGTTTGTAACCCTTGTATTCTTTGTTTCTTGGTACGTCATAATGATGGAATGTGCAGGGCCAGATTTTTTAGTTTGTTTGTTTGTTTTTTGGAGTTGGAGTCTCACTCTGACACCCAAGCCGGAGTGCAGTGGCATACTCATGGCCACCACAGCCTCGACCTTGAGCTCCGGCAATCCTTCCTCCTCAGCCTTCCAAGTACCTAGAACTATAGGCATATGCTACCATGCCTAGCTAGTTTTTTGATTTATTGTAGAGACGAGGTCTCGCCAAGTTGCCCAGGCTGGTCTCGAACCCCTGGACTCAAGCAATCCTCTTGCCTCAGCCTCCCAAAGTGCTGGGATTACAGACTTGAGCCACTGCAAACCAGTTGCTCCCTATAAATTTTATTTAACAGCTGTTAACTATATTAATATTGTTGTGCAATTAGCTATTGAGTTTTGAGAGTCTTTTATGTATTCTAGATACTAGTCCTTTGTAAAATTTGTGGTTTGTGAATATTTTCTCCCAGTTTATAGTTTATTTTTTTCATCTTCTTAACAGAGTTTTTAACAGAGCAAATGTTTTTTAATTTTGATGAAGTTAATTTTATTTATTTTTCCTTGTGTGGATTATGATTTTGGTGTCAAATCTAAGAACTCTTTGCCTAGCTCTAAATTTCCAAGTTCTTTTTCCTATTTTTTCTCCTGAGAAGTTTTAGTTTTATGGGGGTTTTTTTGTTGTTGTTTTTGGTTTTTTTTTTTAGTTGGAGCCTCACTCTGTTGCCCAGGCTGGAGTGCAGCGGCACGCTCATGGCCACCCCAGCGTCGACCTGCTCCAGTGATCCTTCCGCCTCAGCCTTCCAAGTAGCTGGAGCTACAGGCGCTCACTACCATGCCTGGCTAATTGTTTTTTTTTTTTTAGTTGTAGAGACAACGTCTTGCCAAGTTGCCTGGGCTGGTCTCAAACCTGCGGGCTCAAGCAATCCACTTGCCTTGGCCTCCCAAAGTGTTGGGATTACAGACCAAGCCACCAAGCCCCAGACTTTATGTTTTACATTTAAGTCCATGATCTGTTTTGAGTTAATTTTAACATGAGATGTGGAGGTTTAGACCGAGTTTCATTTTTGGATGTGCAGTGGCTCCAAGTAGCATTTGTTGAACAGGCTACCCTTCCATCCTTCCATTGAATTGCTTTTGTACCTTTGTGAAAAATCAGTTGTGCATTTCCTGGCAATGTTGCAAAGATTAAAAAAGCAAAAACAAAAAACAGTTGGGTGTATTTGTTTAGGTCTATTTCTAGGTTTTCTTTTCTGTCCCTTTGATCTGTGTCTGTCCCTCTGCTAATACTGCACAGTCTTGATTACTGTAGCTCTATAGTAAGCCTCAGTGCTTGGTTGAGTGATTCCTCTTAATTTATTTACCCTTTTCAAAATTGTCTTAGTTCCTTTGCCTACAAATTTTATAAAGAAAATTTTTAAATAATCTTGTCTTTAGCTACAAAAAAATACTTGCTGGGATTTTGGTAGGAATGATGTTAAGCCTGTATGCTAACATGGGGATAATTGACATCTTTACTAGGTTGAGTTTTCCAATTCATGAGCATCAAAGAATATCTTTTCTTTTTTAATAATAGCTTTACATGTAAAGACAAATAGTTGTGATACTGCCTGTTAACATGTGTTGAGAGAGATTTTTTTGTTCCGGGGAGAATATCAATGATAGACTATCAAGTTGCATTTTTGTTCACTTCTTTTTTTGTTTGTTTTTTCTAATTTATAGGCTTATGAAAGAAGATTTCCTACATGTCCTTTGATTCCGATGTTCGTGGACAGTGACACTGTGAATGAATTCAGGAGTGAAGATGGGGCTATTCATGTCATTGAAAGGCGCTGCAAACTGGATATAGATGCACCCAGATTGTTGAAGAAGGTAACTAAAAATCTTAGAAGGCGGTCCCCCAAGAGACAAAATACATTTATGCTACCACTTCTGTTGCACGAGGATGTTATTAATAAACTATTTTTCTCTTTATTTCTTTTTTAAAGATCGCAGGAGTTGATTATGTTTATTTTGTCCAGAAAAACTCACTGAATTCTCGGGAACGTACTTTGCACATAGAGGCCCATAATGAAACATTTTCCAACCGGGTCATTATTAATGAGCATTGCTGCTACACGGTGAGCAATCTTTCATCTCGCAGAAGACGCAAGGTCGTGCTGACATACAGTGTCTAAGGATTGTTTGATCACCGTTTTAAGCAATACATCTGTTTGTATTACAGGGCATCTCTTCTTCAGATGGTGTCACTTGTTTCTGATGAGTCAGTGGGAAGGGTAGCAGGTGTGAACTCCTGCAGAGTGGATTACGTTGTAGTGGCAGTTAAGGCAGCCAAGTGATACCTTGATTTGTTTTTAAATATTACTTTCACATGCCACTTCTTTTCTGGTCCCTAGTACTTAAGAAGTATATACTGAAGATGGAGATGTTGTGTACCTTTAAGATTAGAGTCAAGAGCATTTGTCTTACCATCTTGACTGCTTATACCCTGTTTTAAGAACTTCTTTTGCCAGATTGTTAGTCTCTGTGCTCCTGCCCTTCCCCTCCTGCAGTATATCCTTAACACTGAATCCAGAGTGATCCATTTAAAGTATGTCAGATGGGCCGGCAGTGGTGGCTCATGCCTATAATCCCAGTATTCTGGGAGGCGGAGGCAAGAGGATTGCCTGAGTCCAGTGGTTTAAGACCAGCCTGGACAACTTGGTGAGACCTCATCTCTTCAATAAGTCAAAAATTAACCAGGTGTGGTGGTGTGCACCTGAGGCTCCAGGTACTTGGAAGGTTGAGACAGAAGGATCACCTGAGCCCAGCAGGTCAAGGCTGCAGTAGGCGTGAGTGTGCCACTGCACTCCAGCCTGGGCAACACAGTAAGACTCCAAATAAAAAAATGATAATAATAATAAAAATAAAGTATGTCAGATGAAGTCACATCCCTGTATTTTCACAATTTACTCAAATAAAAAGCCAGAGTCCTTACAAAGGCTCATAGACCCCGTGTTCTTGTTATCATATCTCGCTGTCCTTCCTTTGTGCACAGGCCTCCCTGCTCATGAAGCAGGCTTCCCCTAAGAGTTTTGACTCCAAGCACTCACTCTGCCAGGACTGCTCTTCCTCAAATGTCTGCCCAGCTCACCCCCTCACTTCCTTCAGTGTTGGCCCAGGTCTCTTCTTCTTGTTGAAAACATCCCTAACCACCCCATTAAGTTCTGCAACCTGCCCTTCCCACCCTAGTCCTGTTAAGCCTGCTTCAGTATTTTTTTCCTTGTAACTTCCAATAACTGTAATTTTCTTACCAGTTTATATTTATGGCTGATGGGCTGTCTCTCCTGTTAGACTAAGCTTTACAGGAATCTTTTTGTTTGTAATAGAGAAGACTCATGAATATGTTGAATGAATAAATAAACAAGAATGAAAGTAAAGCTCTCCTTTTATAGTAATTTTTAGAATATTTTGGGGAAAAAAGCAAAATGGGATGCTGAGGTAGGGAGGATTGTTGAGCCCAGGAGTTCGACACCAGCCTGGGCAACATAGCACAACTTCTTCTCTACAAAAAATAAAAGTACAAAATTTAACTAGGCGTGATGGTATGCGCCTGTAGTCCCAGCTAGTCGGAAGGCTGAGATGGAAGGATGGCCTAAACCCAGGAGATTAAGGCTGCTGGGAGCCGTGACTGTGCCACTGCACCACAACCTGGGCAACAGAATGGGACCCTGGCTCAAAAATACAGATTATTTTGAAAAATTATTTGGACCTTTTCATGATTTTAGACTTCTCTGTGTAAGTTTTTCTATCTGTGGTTTCCATGGCAGTGACATTATTACTACATGAATGTTTCTTCTGATTACCAGTTAATTGAGGAGCAGACAAATAGTATTCTGAGTCGTCAGTATAGTTAGCAGGAATGCTTTCTCTTTGTCTGCAGGTTCACCCTGAAAATGAAGATTGGACCTGTTTTGAACAGTCTGCAAGTTTAGATATTAAATCTTTCTTTGGTTTTGAAAGTACAGTGGAAAAAATTGCAATGAAACAATATACCAGCAACATTAAAAAGGTGAGCACATCGTGGGATTTTGTGGAGAAGGGTAGGCAGGGGTCTCTCTGAGAGTACCTAAACTGCATTCCTTTTGGTAGACTGGGAATGGGTTAGTCAGGGGTTTCCAGCCACTTCCTAAAGAGGATGCTTTGATCCCCTCCTGTGTGCCTCACCTTCGGACATCAGGGATTCAGATTGTGCTTCTTGCTAGTGGAGGAAGGAGGTGTGTATAGCTGCCAGCATGGCACTCTCTGCTTGTAATTGCTGGGAAAGGTGAACATTGGGGTGAGGCAGCAGCAGCTAGCTGCAGCTCCCCTCAGGCCTCACCTCAGGGCCTGCTGGTAAGAGGCAAGAGTCCTGCTGGGTGAGAGTACCGCTGGGTGGGCTCTCGGGGTCTCAGGCCTTGGATTGTTAGGGTCGTCTTCCATGGAAGACCTACCCTTCTCATTTTCTGCCATCAGGTACGGAATTGTGGTTTTGAAATGTATCCATTTGGGATCATACAGTACTTTTCGAAAGCTCATTTTATTTTCAGGGTACTGCGTTGGAATCAATTTAAATTGAGACATGAAGCATATATTAAGTACAAGTATGGTAAATCAGCATTTTAAAGTAGTCCTATAAAAATGCCATCTCTTTAGATATTATTTCCTAAACCTTTGGAGAAAAGTAAGCAATATAAGAAAAAAAAACACAAAAGCATTTGCTTTTTTTTCCTGTTTGTTTTTTAGCAATTCAGTTTTATGAGTATTTTAACAACTTGTGAGATTCAACATTTGCTTGCTGAAAGAAAAAGAATTTGTGAGGGATGAGTAATTTGAATGTTGAATATATACTCACCTTGAAATGGGTTTTGCTTTAAAGGGAAAGGAAATCATCGAATACTACCTGCGCCAGTTAGAAGAAGAAGGCATAACTTTCGTGCCCCGCTGGACTCCACCTTCTGTCACGCCCTTTTCAGAGACAGCATTGTCATCGTGCAAGAAACAAGCAGCATCGACAGCCATCATCATCCCAGATGCCACTCTTAAGGAAGGACTGAGCAGCGAGGCCCTCAGCAGCCCGGGTGGGCCAACTGAGCCCGTGGTGGGAACCCCTGATGGTATGTCTGGAGGGTGCTTCATTCTGAAGCAGGACTGGGGAATGATGTGGAGTCTTCTTCTCTGTTTCCTTGGGACATTAGATATCGCATAAAGAAAAGATTCATCTCTCGTTTCTGACCCTTCACATTTGTTTTGGTTTAATAGGTAGAAAAAGTTATATCAAGTCATTCTTTTATTGAGTTCAGAAAACATTTCTCATTTATGTTAGCTCAAAGTACCTTTAGTGAATGTCAGGTAACAGTCCTCTCAATGCAATGTCATCATCAAACGCTTTTAATGCTTACTGTGTGCCAGGCACTGTTGTAAGCACTTCATGGATATTTACTGAATAATGGTGCCTTTTAAGTGGAAATCCTTGTTATCCTCATTTTATATGTAGGTTACCCCAGGCACAGAGAACTTGAGCAACTTGCCTAGTCTTGTGTACCTAGTAAGTGCCTGGCTGGATTGAGCCCAGGTAGACTAGACTAGCTCTAGAGACTGCTTTTAGACCTGTGCTGCCAATCATGTGTGTTAAACACACTCATATGGCACAATCTTTTTGTTTTTAATCATAGAATATTGCCCATTGCAAAGAGTTCAGAAAACATAGAAAAATAAGAAAACACAAGAAAATTCTGCCACTCAAATTTTAAGATATTGATATTTATCTTTCTTCTCTGCAGCTAAACTGTGCTATTAGCTTTCGGCAAGGTAGGGCATGGGCAGATGGTTTGGGGATGCTTTTTATTTTTCACCTTGTGAATTTTACTTTGTTGTGCTTACTTTGGTGTGTCATTCTTCTAGTTAATATTACCTTATCATGGAAAAGATTTCCTATATTCTTGAACACAGTAGCTCTATTCAAAATAGACTTAGATTCGCTTGTTTGGTTTTTTCACAATTCTTTAATAAATCCTCCTTATATAACTTGGTATTAAAACAATCATGAAATATTTGTTACAGCCATGACTACTATTGTGATTTGGCAAATAAAGGTAAGTTGATGGTAACTGAATCAGAAAGCTTATCTGTGGTTTGGGCAGTAATTTGATCTTAAAGCCTGTCCTTGAAGTTCTCTAGGGTGACTGGCTTAAATCTGCTGCTTCTGTGGTTTCACTCACCTCTAAGACTCCAGGACCGTAGGTTAGCGCCACTGAGCAGAAGGACTTTAGGTACCTACAGTTCCAGTGTTGCTTGTTGAAAGTAAAGTCATCTAAATTTCGTTCCAGACAAACTAGATGCAGACTACATTAAGAGATACCTGGGCGATTTGACTCCCCTGCAAGAGAGCTGCCTTATTAGACTTCGCCAGTGGCTCCAGGAGACCCACAAGGGCAAAGTGAGTGTCGGCTTGCAGTGTACAGGGTGGGGGCTATGTAAAATCATTTAAATTTTTGGAAGGTTTAAAAAGGAGTTTAGAGATTTATCACGATTAGAAATATTGGAGCTTTAATTTTGAGATTTTTGGTGAAATTTTAGTGTCTTGATGAATTTGAATTTTATAATAAGCCTTATGTAGTGAGCAGAGTCTGGTTTCTATATGTAGCTACTGACGTTATCTAGTAAAGATAAGCTAGGCATTGCATGTAGTTGGCCTAATCTCTGATTCTGTCAATCCTGGTTACTGGAGACCAAATAATTGAGTACTGTTTAATACCAGTCATCAGGGGGACAACCACAGTACTAATAACTACCATTTGTTATAAACTTACCATGTATTAGATGCTCTTTTAAGATCTTCATTAAACCCTCCCAACAGCTCTACAAGGTGGTGCTATTTTTGTCACCTCTGTTTTACATGTCAGAAAACAAGCACAGAGAAGTTAAGTATCTTGCCTGAGGTCTTATAGAGAGTGGAGAGGTCAGGATTTGAATTCAGGCCAGTGGGTTCCAGAACCTACATTCTTTTTTTTTTTGAGTCGGAGTCTCACTGTCACCCAGGCTGGAGTGTAGTGGCCATGCTCATGGCCACCGCAGCCTCTGCCTGCTAGGCTCAGACGATCCTTCTGCCTCAGTCTTCCAAGTAGCTAGAACCACAGGTGTGCGCCACCTTGCCTGGCTAATTTTTTGATTTATTGTAGAGACGAGGTCTCTCCAAGTTGTCCAGGCTGGTCTTAAACCCCTGAACTGAGGCAGTCCTCTTGTCTCCACCTTCCAAAGTGCTGGGATTACAGGTGTGAGCCACTGTGTCCGGCTTAGAACCTACATTCTTAACCACTTCCATGTAACTGTGGTTCTTTCCGAATGAAGATGATACCACATCAGTGGGACACATGCCTTGAGGTATTTTCCCAGGAGTTAGATCATGAGTAGGCCTATGCTCCCATTCCCATTCCCTTCTTGGTTTCCTAGTGGGCCAGTGGTCCAGCCTTCTGTAGTAAGCATGTGACCTTGGAAGAAAGTACCTGATTCAGATGAGACTCAGATTGTGGCCTTGTTCTTTACTCAGGATGGCCTACCTATCCATCGACAATAGTGGAATCTAGAGAAGGTTCCTGTATATCAGCAACACCACCATACTACCAAAACCGGCACCTATCTGTATTGTAACTTTTTTAAGTGTCATACGTGCGCACATGCACACACACACATATATACACAGAGAGAGAGAAAGTACACAGATCATAGTAATTCATAGATCCTGGAATTGAAACGTTTGATATTTAGGAAATTATGCCTTTGCTCTACTTTGCTGAAATAAAATGGAATACTGTAAAGATTATTCAGACTAATAAAGCCAGTTTTCTCTAACATACTAAGGAACATTTTTCTGTTACCAGAAAAGTGTGGAATAGCATAAGAACACAACTCACTGTTGATAAGAAGTATTCCCTTAGCAACTTGGTGTTTTCCTTAGCGACTTCTAGCATTGCTTAGAAACATCTTTTCCTCTTAATAGATTCCAAAAGATGAACATATTCTTCGGTTCTTACGTGCTCGGGATTTTAATATTGACAAAGCCAGAGAGATCATGTGTCAGTCTTTAACATGGCGGAAGCAGCACCAGGTAGACTACATTCTTGATACCTGGAACCCTCCCCAGGTCCTTCAGGACTACTACGCGGGAGGCTGGCATCATCACGACAAAGGTAATGTGTGAACTTGAAACCATCTGTGTTTCTGTCATTATCATCTGTCTTGGTGTGTATTAAATACATCCTTCAGGACCTCATTCCATAGAGTTGAGTGGGGTCCCAATGACTGTTCTTCCTCACTTTGAGGATTTGGAAACTTCCCAACTTGAACAAATCGATGATCCATTTCCTCATGGGCACACTCCAGTCCCATGCTGGGCAGCCAAGGGGCCCCTGTGACTGCTGCTTCCTTATGGACTTGTCAACCTCGGGCAAGTAACTTCGACTCCTTAGTTCAGTGGAGTTTGTTTTGACCTGTGGAAAAAACTGGAAAGTCTGTGGCTGAGTATTTTCAGTAGCACAGTGCTAATAAAGCAACTTTTCAGTGACTTGAATCACTACAGTGGCTGTAAAGAACTTCAGTTCTGCTTTGGGGAGTATGAAAAGCATAGATGAAGGACAGTGATACAGCCAAAAGGAACAGTTTCTTTCTTTCTTTCTTTCTTTTTTTTTTTTTTTTTTGAGTTGGAGTCTCACTCTGTTGCCCAGACTGGAGTGCAGTGGCCACCCCCGGCCTCAACCTACTGGGCTCTGGCGATCCTTCCGCCTCAGCCTTCCAAGTAGCCGGAATTACAGGCGCGCTAGCACGCCCGGCTAACTTTTTGACTTATTGTAGAGATGAGGTCTCACCAAGTTGCCCAGGCGGGTCTCGAACCCGCGGGCTCAGGCAGTCCACTCACCTTGGCCTCCCAAAGTGCTGAGATTACAGGCTGAGCCACTGAGCCCAGCCTGGAACTATTTTCTTTTTTTTTTTTTTTTTTTGAGTTGGAGTCTCACTCTGTCGCCCAGACTGGAGTGCAGTGGCCGCTCCCAGCCACTGCAGCCTCAACCTGCTGGGCTCCTGTGATCCTTCCGCCACAGCCTTACAAGTAGCTGGAACAACAGGCGCGCGCTACCACGCCCCCACGCCTGGCTAATTTTTGATTTTATTGTCGAGATGAGGTCTCGCAAAGTTGCCCAGGCAGGTCTCGAACCCGCAGGCTCAGGCGATCCACTCATCTCAGCCTCCCAAAGGCCTGGGATTACAGGCTGAGCCACTGAGCCAGCCGGAACTATTTTCAGTGAGGGATTTAAAACACAGTTCATTCGAATGCTTTACATACCACACCTTGTAGGAAGACCCGCATTGTCAAAGATAGGCTTTCCGTTTCCTGATCCAGAGTTTGATAACTGGACAGAATGGAGTTGCCAACAATGGAGAAGCCTCAGAACTGACTTTCTTCCTGCTCCTGAGCAGCCCTTTCAAAACTGAGTTAGCTTCAGTTTGTCTGTATTTCTGACTTAACCTTTTGTGCTTCTCTAGATTTATTGTAGCTCTATTATTTTTACTGGAAGTATGTGATATTTACATCATTTCACTTTGTGATACTACCCTTAAAAGATTAACAAGTTTGGTAGAAGACATTGACAAATGTGACATATTAAATGTTGGGAGAAACTTTTTGTAGATTTGTCGTTCCACAAAATTTGGGGGCACAAAAAAGCATTTTGCTTTAAGTAGAGCAGGTCTAGATAGAATCTCTTAGGATAAATACAAGGTAAATTTTGCCACCCGCCCCTTCCCTCTGGCTCCTCTTAGGGTGGCACTACTGATCCTCTACTAATAACAGAGAACTTCCTTTTCAGGAACACAATGCTTCTAAATTCTTTCTGCTACTCCCCTTTGGCCCTGAGAGGTAGGAAGCTAGGCAATAGTGGCTCTAGGGGTACTCTCTAGCCACTGAGATCTTTTTTCCATTAGTGTAGCTGGCCCATAATGACAAGGTGTTAGGAAATGAGTTAGGGCCCTCTCAGGTTCCATCCGTTAGACCTCCAGGCAATAAAGAAGTAGTGCCAGCATATGTTTGTTGGTGGTTTTAAGTATTTCCAGAATATTCTAATTTATCTTGGTCCTTAGAGTGAGGATTGAGGGAGGCTGGCTTTTTTAAATGTTGACATTAACCTTTTAATAATCTATGAAATGAAAAAAACATTGTTTTTCTAAGAAAAAATTATTTAAAAGTACTCTGCATTCATAGAAAAGGATATCTGGATATTCCAGTGGCGCTTTGCCGTTGAAGGTTGGCGCTCTTGCTGAGCCCCAGTTGCTTAAGGAGGAGACTGAGCCCGGGCCTGGGCAGTATGGGCAGGTGAGCAAAGTCCAGGCTGGGCTCCAGCCCAGCCCTCCTCCTGGTACAGCTCAATTCCAGGACCCTGCTCAGCTGCACCTTCCGTTGTTTTTTCTCTCTCTCAGTTTTTGAGGAAAACGTTGGGCATCCCCCCACTGCCACACTCAGAAATCAGTGGCTGTTTCTGAGAGCAGGAAAGACCATTAGACTCATCTAGAAATAGGAGAGCACATTCCTTGTGAAGGTTTATAGAGTTACCCTCGGCCTCATGCCTGGGCGGTGCTGATGACAGCCTTCCTTCCCCTCTCCTGCAGACGGGCGGCCGCTGTACGTGCTCAGGCTGGGGCAGATGGACACCAAAGGCCTGGTGAGAGCCCTCGGAGAGGAAGCCCTGCTCAGATATGTGAGTGCCCAGCTGTGGGGACACCAGGCTCTGTTTTGGCTTTAAACTTTCTTTCTCGGTTAGCAGGGTTGGGTTGTTACTGCTGACCTTTTATAACATATGAATTGCTTTTGTAGTAAGAAAGGAAAATCTATTAACTTATTCACGACTGCTGATGTGAATTTACCTCATCGTGGAAGACTGTCTTTTGGGGTTTATAATCTGCATAAAAATACAAAGTATGCAATGCTAGTCTGAGTGGTTTCTGAGGCAAATACTTGGATATGTCTGCAACTTTCAGCTGTATTGTGAAAAAAGTGACAATTTAGGAAAAAACCATTTCACTTGTGCTTAATGACAGACGTTTGCAGCAACCAACTTCAGATTTTTTTTTTTATTTTCATCTGCACTCAGTATTAGGAAAGTGAAAAATTTGCCAGCTGCGAATGTGTTCATATATTTTTAAAATTTCAAAAGAGGACACAAAAGTTATTAAAATGTTTTTCACTGTGGAAGCATCTAGAACAGTGTCTGCACGCGGGATGCCTGCACGGGAGCCATTCTGAGTCACGTTTTTGCCTTCACTCCCATGTTGAGTTGGTCCCTGTCCCCACTCCACTCTGAGATTCTACTCACAGCAGACCTCTTACTAGTGTTCTTTACGCTAGCCCTTCCTGAGTGCCCGCTCTCGGCAGCTTTCTCTGGACCATCATAAATGCCTGCTGACCCATCGTCACCCTGACTCCAGGCCTACCCTCCGTTGCTCCTGCCAGTGTTGGCAACAGGGCTTCTCCCTCCCAGAGATGAATGTGGTCTTTCCATTTAAAAACAAGCAGAAACTTTAAAAGGCACATCTATAATCTCGTTATTGTAAAATATGCACTGTTGGCATTTCTTTTTAAGAAATGTTGCCTAGGCTGGCCTCGAAATCCTAGGCTCAAGTGATCCTCCTGCCTTAGCCCTCTAAAGTGCTTGGATTTTAGGTGCCATCACTGTGTTGGCTCACTCTTGGCATTGTATTGTATATTGTCACCCCCCCACCCAACATGTGTCCATATGTGCACACACATATATATATACACATAAAGATATGAATGGACTTCTATAGTGGAAGTTTGTTCCTCTAAACTGCAGGCTCTCTTGAGCCGTGCTCCAAGTCTAGTATGTGTGGTATCAGAATGTCCCCACACTTTATAGACACTTACCTTCTACTATTCCAAATGCACTTGTTCTGAAGACAGATCTCCAGACCATGTCCTCCCCTGCAATTTGTGATTCCTGGAACTGTTTACCTTAGAGAGCTGTTACCTTTGGCATACATGCTGGCGTTGTTTTTCTGTTTTGAGAGTAAATTCTCCTTTGTTGGTGACATGTTCAGCGTGTATGAATGTCAGAAAATCTTAAGAACTGACTTTCTTGGTTTACCCACTCACCTGTAAAATGCTATATTAATGGCATCTCCATCATAGCTTGATGCAGTAGGTTTACACTGTTAAACTAATCATGGAACATTTTCATGGCCCTTTTATCTGTAGGTTCTCTCCATAAATGAAGAGGGGCTAAGACGATGTGAAGAAAACACAAAAGTCTTTGGTCGGCCTATCAGGTAGTTATGGGATTTTTGTTTCCTTTCAGCTTATTGAGAATATGAATTAAATGTTTCTAATTGATTTTTAGCACCAAAATTAGGTAGTTTATTGTTTCCAAGGTACTCTAAAAGTTAGAAAAGAGATGAGCATGAATACGGTCAGTTTTGAGGGTCAGTTGCTGGGTTTTAGTGTTTTTAGCCCCCTAGGCATTCTGTCCCTTCAGTCTGAGAGGATGACCTACCTGTCTGCATAGTCTTCGTGGTCCTCGGGAGCCCAGGGCTACAGGTTGTTTGTTTTTACCTGGCCCCTCCTCACCCAAATCATCTTACGTTCTTACACCATACTCCTGGTTAGGGTAAGCAGAACAAAAGGTGTGCGGGGATTCAGAGGCTGATGGTGAGAGGGATATGAATGGCTCCTGAGAACATAAGCCCCATGAAAGCAGCGATTTTGAGGGGTTTTGCTCACTGCTGTATTCTCAACTCCTCAGACAGTGCTCAACCCAGTATATATTCGTTGAAGAACAGCTTGCTGCAGTTCAGACACAGCACATCTTAAAATGCCAGCTGTGTCCTGTCAGGGGAGTGGCTTAGCATGTTGGGGATGGCCCATTGTGGCCTTTCTTACTGGATCACTGAGCATGTCTGAAAGAGGTTTTTGTGTGTTATCAATTAGCCATTGATTGCTTTGATATTTCAGGGACTGGCCTTACCACACTGATTCTTGTGTTTTATACAGGTAGATACAAATACAGTTCATAGCACAGTAATTTTTTAAAAATTGGTATGTATTTGGGAATGACTATAGATGTTCAAAAGAAAAAAGTAGGACGCAGTTTGCTAAGTATGCGGTCTATTGAGTAAAATACAGTTCTTTGCAATCTGCAGTTCATGGACCTGCCTGGTAGACCTGGAAGGGCTGAACATGCGCCACTTGTGGAGACCTGGTGTTAAAGCCCTGCTGCGGATCATTGAAGTGGTGGAGGCCAATTACCCTGAGACGCTGGGCCGCCTTCTCATCCTCCGTGCGCCCAGGGTGTTTCCTGTCCTCTGGACACTGGTGGGTTGAGGTGCTGTTGTGAAGTAACTGTTAGCCATTTGGAAAGCAGATATGCTGCATTTATATACACGTTTATGACCTTATGTCTTAACTAGTTAGGAAAAAAGCAAACCTGCTAAGATGTAAAATTCCTCAAGTTGTTTAAGAGAGGAAGAAAAGCAAAATTTGTCTTAGTGTCCTAATGCCATGCGAATAAATAGACTTCACAGAAAAAGCATATCCTACTTGAATCCTCCCCCCACCTCTCTTAATGTCACATTATAATTTTCGTCTTTGACAGTCAGACAGCAAAGCAAACATGTCTACATGGTCTTTTCTACTTACTTATAGGTCAGTCCATTCATTGATGACAACACCAGAAGGAAATTCCTCATTTATGCAGGAAATGACTACCAGGGTCCTGGAGGCCTGCTGGATTACATCGATAAAGAGATTATTCCAGATTTCCTGAGTGGGGAGTGCATGGTATGTATTAGGCAGAGAGCTGCACCTTTGGCTGCTTATAGGGGTAGGAGAGGTGGACATTGGTTTGCACAAATGATTTTCAGAGCTTTTAGTTTGGATTGTTCTGTTTTGTTTTTTGGCTGTCATTACTCTGATCCAGGGTTAAGCTAAAGAGAACCATTTAGATAATTGTGAGAATGCGCATTTCTTCATTGTTAAATACAAATGAGAATTTATTTTAGAATCAAATATAATTGCAGCTTGCTTTATTCACATAGCCTTGTATGGATCAGATCTTTTAACTGTTTTGGAGGAGCTGTACATTTTTAAAAGATATTATTAAAAAACTGAATCAGCTAGGCACAGTGGCTCACCCTGTAATTTTAGCACTTTGGGAGGTGGAGGTGAGAGGATTGCCTGAGCCCAGGGATTCGAGACCAGCCTGGGCAACTTGGCGAGACCTCTTCTCTGCAATAAACAAAAAAATTAGCTGGGCATGGTGGTGCACACCTATTGTTCCAGCTACTTGGAAAACTTAGGTGGAAGAATTGCCTGAGCCCAGCAGGTCAAGGCTGCAGTGGCCATGAACTTGCTACTGCACTTCAGCCTGAGCAACAGAGTGAGACTCTAACTCAAAAAAAAAAAATTGAATCAGTTCTCACTCCACATTTTTAAAGTGGAAAAATTAAGGGACATGGTTCTCTTTTTTGTAAGTAGGGGTTTTTTGGGGTTTTTAAAAATTTTTTGAGTTAGAGTCTCACTCTGTCGCCCAGACTGGAGTGCAGTGGCTGCTCCCGGCCACCGCAGCCTCGACCCGCTGGGCTCCAGCAATCCTTCCGCCTCAGCCTTCCAAGTAACTGGAACTGTAGGTGTGTGCTACCACACCCGGCTAATTTTTTTATTTATTGTAGAGATGAGGTCTTGCCAAGTTGCCCAGGCGGGTCTCGAACCCGCAGGCTCAGGCAATCCACTTACCTCAGCCTCCCAAAGGCGCGGGATTACAGGCTGAGCCACCGAGCCTAGCTAAGCAGGGGGTTTTTAACATATTGAGTTTGCTGAGTGATCAGACCAAGGCCCCACTTTTATACTCTATGCTATGAGAAACTCAGAGCCTTGGCCCACTGCACACAACTGCTCCACTGGTGGTTAAGGAAGCCAAAGCCTGTGGAGGTCCCAGTGACGTGATCTGTGGCACACGGTAGCAGCTGAGACCCCAGAGGATCTTGGTTCTTATCAGAAGGGCTCTCTTGTCATCCTTCATATTAAGGTTATCCTTTTCAGATGTGCACTCATGGATTTGATCACATATTTAGCTAATGAATTGAGCTTTCAGGAGAATCTTCTTGAATGGCTAGAGAAATATAGAAAACAGGCTGGGCATAGTGTCTCATGCCTGCAGTCTCAGCACTTTGGGAGGCCTGGGACCAGGGGCTTCAGGACCAACCTAGGCAATATAGTGAGACCCCATCTCTACCAAAAAAAGCCAGGCACAGTGGTGCATACCTGTAGTCCCAACTACTTGGAAAGCTGGGCTGAGAGGATGCCTTGAGCCCAGGGGCTAAGGGTTATGGTGAACTGTGGTTATACCACTGCCCTTCAACCTGGGTGGCAGAGTAAGACCCTGTGTCAATAAGAAAAAAAAAGAAAAAAAAATCTAGAAAACATATACATTCTATTCTCAGTTCATCAGTTCCGCTCGAAGGAAATTGCAGGCATAATCACAGTATAGTGCAAAGAGCATGTAAATTATAGGACCATAATCAAGTGCCCATGAAATTAATGGGATCGGGTTTGTAGAAACCTGTGAACGCTTTCACTATATAAGCAAATGATCCCATGTTCTTGCTTCTTTCAATTTTGACCAGAAGAATTGAGCTGGAGCAGAAGGAGACGACTCACGGAAGATTGTGCCTGCATTTGTCACATGTTAACCATTGTGATGTAGTCTTAATGTTGAAGGTTTTTGTGACTAATTGAGCTGTCCAAACTTTGGCCATATAAGACCCCTTCACAACTCTCCTGAGCTGCTGTTCAGGCTGGTTGTTGAAGAGGCCATTCACTTCTGCTTTCCTGTGACGAGAGAGTTAGTAACCACCAGGCGAGTTTGGTGTTTTTCTAACATGATGTCATTGCTGTGACATTTCCCATTTATGCTGTCCTGCAAGCTGAAGGCCTTAGTGTTTATTTCCTACATAGTTGCCTCTCAGGGCTAATAATATAGGGAGTGCTTGTATTTTATGAACTTGAGTGTGAAGTCATTGTATCAAGGTCAACTGGGAAATTCAACATACAAATTATAATCAACTTAACCTATATCAAGCAAATTCAAAAGTTCTTTTAATTTTTGACTGGTGTTGCAGACCAATAATTTGACTTGGATTAGACACAAAGTTTTATTCATTGATTATGTATCTTGACTATAATTTTATATTACAAAAATAATGTCTGTGGCTGTTGAGAATAAAACACTTAAAATAATATTTTTCCTTTACAGGACAATATAAATACTTCTAATTCTCATACAAACCAGCTTTGGTAATTGAATCCAGTGCCTCATGCATATTAGTATGAATTCTGTGCTAAATCAGCTCTCATTTATTCAAAGTAAAACACATGTATTTAAGTGGTTTTTTAAAAATATTTTGCCCAGTAGTGCAGAGTATTTTACGACCTTGCCAGTGTTTTCCATTTTCTAAGCGACTTTCAGGATCGAGCACATGGGAACGTGGCCTGGCCAGCATGTCTAGCTTTCATAGGGTTAGTGTGCATGTGCATGGCTTTCACTGCTGTGTTTACATTTCCAGTGTGAAGTGCCAGAGGGTGGACTGGTCCCCAAGTCTCTGTACAGGACTGCGGAGGAACTGGAGAATGAAGACCTCAAGCTCTGGACTGAGACCATCTACCAGTCTGCAAGTGTTTTCAAAGGAGCCCCCCACGAGGTACTCCTCCAGCTCCCTCCGTCTGAGCTTCCTCCATGGGAACTATTCTTCAGCAGTGCTTCCTGACAGCCTTTCCTTGAGAACAATCAACTTGTTTTTCTGGTCTTTGTCTTTAGGTTTTTGTTGACATTTGATGTGTAGTTTCAGTAAATGTCAACACTGAAGAACAGGTCTCTCTCAGAATAGAAAATAGCCGTGCTTGATCAGAATGCCTTGAAAGGAAATGTGATCTCTTGGCCTCCATTTTACTAAAAACCCTTAACACAGACTGTGAACAGCAAATCTTCCCTTGTGGGAAGATTTAACTCCTGAATGTAGTTTATTTAATAGTTATATAGAACAAGTTTAATTTGCTTTTTTTTTCTTGATTGATTTTTTTTTAGTACATATTTTTTATCTTTTTGAGTTGGAGTCTCACTCTGTTGCCCAGACTGGAGTGCAGTGGCCGTTCCCGGCGATCCTTCCACCTCAGCCTTCCAAGTAGCTGGAATTACAGACATGCGATACCATGCCCGGCTGATTTTTTGATTTATTGTAGAGATGAGGTTTCGCCGGTTGCCCAGGCGGGTCTTGAACCCGCAGGCTCAGGCAATTCACTCACCTCGGCCTCCCAAGTCGCGGAATTACAGGCTGAGCCACCGAGCCTGGCCCATATTTTTTATTTTAAAATTGTGGGGTACAGTTAAGGGGTACAATGTATACAAATATGCATTGTGCAAGTTGAGATGTGCCCACCCATCCCCAGACAGATTTTTTTTTAAGGAATTTGCTGATTTTGTAAGTCTAATGGGGCAAGGAGTAACGACGTGTCTGTGTTTTTTCCTTCTTGTGTCACATAGTGGTGCAGGAGTGTTCCTATGTTGTCATGTACACCATGTGTCTGTCCTGTAGCATCACCAGCGACCTGAAACGCGAGGGACCCACCACAGAATCACCCCTCTTAGCTCTAGCGCAAAGTTCGTGGCTCAGAGTTGTTGGAGAGGACAGTGGTCCCTTACACAGAGCAGGCATTCAGTGAGGATGCAGTACTGACCAGAAGTGACCTCTGCCTGCTTCCTGCTGTGTCACAGCTGTCTGCTGGCCGTTAGTGCTGCCATGTCTTCTGTGCAGCCCACTGACACTCGTGGGGCAAGTGGATAAGAGATTACTGTTGCATGGTTTGAACAGGCAGAGACAGACTTGGTGTGCCTTGCTCCTGGATTTTGTAGGGACAGTCTCAAATTTCATAATTGCCTTGAAAATTATTTGTATTAATTTTTCTGGGAGGGCAGGCTTGAGGGGTGGAGTCCTTGCCTATTGTTTATTAGATAACTGCCGATCTTGTGTTATAAGAATTTGGGGCACGGTGTGTTTCATGTGAGTCACAGAGCATCTGTTTGGGGAGTTAAATGAAGTACAGACAGTAATACATCTGCATTGAAAGCAAGTAAGATTCCCTGTGAATACAGGAAGGAAGTGTCTGTTAGCATAGGGCTGTGGTCTCTGGGGGGAATCTGCCCTGGGGAGCCTCCTCCTGCTGTTCTCAGACAGGACCGCTGTGTTTCATTGAATCTGCTGCTTAAGGACATCCCAAAGTGGCAGTGGTAGGATTAGAAAAGAAGCCCACCTACAGGAGCTGGTGGGCAGGCTCCGGGAGGAGGGGCTGTGGCCTGGCTCCTCTGCTTCCCTAGGCAGAGTCTTCAGCGAATACCAAACTCCATACAGCTGCTCACAGCAGGGGAATTTCAGAATTTAGGTTGGCACTCAGCACCTGGGGCGTTTACCACCCTTCCTGCCAAGCAGTGGCTTGTCCCTTTCCACCCAGCTGTGACTGCCGCTGCTCCCCTCAGGCACACCTTGTGAGGCAGCCAGTTTCTGCACTCTGCCTCACCCCTTGCTTCAAATGCCGCCCTCCAGCTCCTCACCTGCTGTTTAGAGATTGCCTTCCCCAGGGCCTTCCAGGGCTCTCCAGCCCAAGCAATCCACTGAACCATGTACAGTCACTCAGTGTCTCTATTTTGTGTCACTAAGTCCCAGTCTTTTCGAGTGCCGTCTGAAGATGGTGTACTGGAAAATCTTTGGGTATAGATCAGAGAGCACAGAGCTTGGTAGCAGGCGCCATTGGTTGAAAGAAAAAAAGTGAGTGGGAAGCCAGGAGGAGGAGTAACTGGGTAAAGAGATCCATCCAAGGGATCCATCCCTGCTGCTCCCATCACACTCATCTGACCCAAAAGCCCATGGAAGGGATGGTACCTTCAAAGTATCTACACAGGGCCTCAAGGATCTTGGCTGGCTAATGGAGTTTGTTTTTGCAGATTCTCATTCAGATTGTGGATGCCTCATCAGTGATCACTTGGGATTTTGACGTGTGCAAAGGGGACATTGTTTTTAACATTTATCACTCCAAGAGGTCTCCACAGCCACCCAAAAAGGACTCCCTGGGGGCCCACAGCATCACTTCTCCAGGTGGAAACAATGTGCAGCTCATAGACAAGGTCTGGCAGCTGGGCCGAGACTACAGTATGGTGGAGTCCCCCCTGATTTGCAAGGAAGGAGAAAGCGTGCAGGTAAAACCAGGCTCTGTGAGTCTCCACAGCTGGGCGATTCTATCTTGAGAAGGGTCTTTTACTTCTTCCCTGCGAGAAGCCTGTGTAGCTTCTTGAGGCGCCGCCTGTCTGTGGAAGGGCAGGTGGAGAGTCCAGTGTAGCTGTGCTGCTTGGTGATCAGAATGACCCAGGAAGCCATGAGTCTCAGGAGAAAGAGAGCTCAAGTCTGAGCAGCGGTTTTGGAGAGAATCCATGACCTTTATCTAAAGCGCATGCATTTTCTCAAAAGCAACATGTGCCAGGAAGAAAAGAGCATTCTATGCACATATGCAGCTGGGTTTCAGAAGACTCCCGGAGACGTAATTTGACCATGTTGCATTTGTCTTTCTCAAAGGAAAATCACCCTAAATAGAAGTGAGAGGAACAAGTACTTAGAGAACTATTAACTCTCATTACCAAACATTCTGATTTGTTGAAAAATGCTCTGTCAGTTCATGTCTATCGTTTTGGCCAGCTATTTTGAGTGCCTGTGCTTGTATGGTAGTTCTTTGTATACTTTTGGCCTTCATAATAGATGCATAATTTTGCTGGCTTTACAGTTTTCAGGGATAAGCCTGTTAGTATTGCAGTGGTCTTAGGTGCAGAATAAAAGAGAATATTTTATCTCGTTTTTAAAATAATGAACATTGTAACTGTATTATCACAGTCTTTAGTTTCAGAATTAATGGGGAAAGTAATTTTCACAGATTGATGTTCTACTTTGGATCATGCTGGGGGCCTAGAACATGCTGGTAGGATGTTTGGAAGCATGTCACAGAAAGTGCTGCCTGGTTCAGAGAACCTGTACTGAGCCCTCCGGCCTGTGGGAATGCCCCTCCTGGACACTGCCATCTGCCAGGTGCCTGCTTAGGGCAGCAGACACGGGCTTTGTCCTCATGGCCTTCCCAGCACCTGGCAGAGACCTCACCACATTCAGTAGATGGGAGGACCTTGTCGGACGGATTTCTGATAGTGAAGCAAAATAGCAGGTCTTTAGTTCTGTTAAGGTAGTCACATGATTACTGTTAAGTAGTAGTGAGGCTTGGAGACAGCCCCCCTTGACATTTGTCAGGCCCCTGTAGGACAGAGATGGGAAGTCCTACTCAGCCGCCACTGCTTCCCTTGCTCTAGGGCTCCCATGTGACCAGGTGGCCCGGCTTCTACATCCTGCAGTGGAAATTCCACAGCATGCCGGCGTGTGCTGCCACCAGCCTGCCCCGTGTGGATGATGTACTGGCCTCCCTGCAGGTCTCTTCCCACAAGTGTAAAGTGATGTACTACACCGAGGTGATTGGCTCCGAGGATTTCAGGTATGGCTCCCTAGTCACCGCAGGTGTTGCGGTCAGGGCTAGGCAGGCCCAGAGGGAGGCCCAAGTTCCCTGCTGTGTGCAGATCAGCGGGGATGGTGGGTCCTAGGGCTACTCAAGGAGTAGCTTTGGGGCCATTTGTGGGCCTTGTGGCCCCAACACGTGTAGTAGGAGTGTGTCAGAGACGGAGTGGGCTTTGCCTTTGTTTAATTCATGATGTCACCTGTGTCTAGGTCATGGGAAGTCAGTCCCCCAGGTGGAACACTCACAACCCACCCCCATCTGTAAGTGCTGATGGGGACAGAGTGGAGTGAGCAGAAAGCAGAACGGGCTGGGAAATCCAGCGGGCAGTGTGGGCAGGTGGACAGCCCACAGGTGTGGGCCCTCACTCCTCACCCCTGCCTGTGCTGTTTGCAGAGGTTCGATGACCAGCCTGGAGTCCAGCCACAGTGGGTTCTCCCAGCTGAGCGCCGCCACCACCTCCTCCAGCCAGTCCCACTCCAGCTCCATGATTTCCAGGTAGTGCCACAACGCCTGTGCCTAGGTGTGGAGGGGACGGCCGCGCCACCTCGGACAGTCAGCCGCGCTCCGCCCGCCCACCCTCCCGTCGGCGACATTGTGCAGACTCCTCTCACCTCTAGATAGCAAATAGCTCTCCAGATGGTAAATGTAGTCATTCACTCCCAAAACTATCTTGACAGGTAGTTTTAACTCTAACCCTAACTTTAATTCAATAGCCATAGATTTTGTATACAGTGTGCACAAAATCAAACCAGAGCACAAGGGCTCTCTTGGAAGAAAATTAGTTTATATACCAATTAAGAGACTGACTTTGTCTCAAATGCTGATGCAAAAAATTTCCCCACCGACTCTACATTGTCCTTGGTGGATGAGTTCCTGTGCGTCCTTCAGAGATGGGTTCTGCACCCACCCGGAACAGGAGCTGCCAACTTGTTTCCCCCAAACTGCATCGTGGGCCTCATGTCTCCTGTCAGTCGAGTTGGTCTGTGGATTTAGTGACAGCCCTCACAGTCCCTTTTCCTCTGAGGATCCAGAGGCAGCCTGCGGCGCACCCAATCCCACAGCCAGATCCACCCACTGTTCTCAAGTGGGGGCTGGGGGCTCAGGAGGGACTCTCGGGGACTCAGCGACTCCAGGAAATGCCACCATCATTAAACCTTCTCTTTCCTCCTTTTCAAATCTTTTTGATATTTTCAGGGCAGGATTTTTCTGTATGCGCACTTGGGGGGGATTCTTTCCCTTTTTTCTCCTGGCGTGTTGCTCTCCTCACCTTCAGTGTTAATTCTGAGCTCAGTGTAGAAGATCTCCTCTGGGCTCTTGAGTAGCTTACTGTCCTCAGAGAACCCAGGTCACTAGGAGGGTATTGAGGCAGTCACTAGGAGGGTATTGAGGCAGCACTGAGTCACATTTGCCATTTTGACACTGTCCACTGTGTGTGTTATGGCTAGCCAGCACACTGCGTGTTGCCACTTGAGGGTGGCATATGGGAGCTCTGCTTCTTTGTGCATGGAAATGGTGGTTCGTGTGTGCGTGTCTGTGGAGTGGGGTGCTGGTGGGTGGGCAAGTAGAAACTTAGTTCTAGTAATAAAGGGTTCTTCATAGCAGCAGATCAGAATATGGAATTAGTTTGCCTTTTGCATTTTCTTTTTGATTCCCAATTATGAAGCCTGCTCTATCTTGTACAGACTCTCATTTAGTCAGCTTTTTGTGGGAGAAGCAGGTTATTTGCAAATCTGCCCAGAAGTTGCGTAGGGGTGGCCACTGATAGAGATACATGACGTGTGTTTTTGTGCATGCAGAGTCCTTGCTTTTAAAGATGTGTGCCAAAACCCACGTGGCCGTGATCTGTGTGCGTGGTGGGCACGTAAATCCTAGGTTGCCCTGTCTTAGCTCCACTCTGAAGGCATTAAGTGGAGGCTGTGTGACTGGAAAGCAGTGGGGAGACCGTGCACCCTGTTGGAGGGCCAGGAGGGCTGGGGGAGAGCCTGGGTAGCTCTCTCACCTGGCAGATCAGCCCTGGTGACTGCCTGCACACTGGAAACGTTCCCGGGCCTCTCCGGTGATTGCCGGGCTTTCTGGACCACAGCCATGCATTTGCTTTTAAAGGGTGAGCTTCCCATTGGCACCTGAAGCCTTGTTTCCAGAAAGCTTGGAGAGTTAATTAGTGCCTGTGTGCCACTTCCAGTCAGTGCTTCCTGTTTCCAAATTATAAGGACCTGAAGATGGCCCCTGCTTTCTCTCTCTCTCTTTCTCTGTGTCTCAGATGGCGATTTTGCTGACAGCTGCCAAGAAAACGCTCCACTCAACAGTCCTCATGTGCCCAGAGATGTTTATAGAACTATTTGAATTGCAGCCATTCCCCACCCCCTACTCCCAGCTGAAGATCTGTTCTTTTTAAGTTGATTCAGGAGTGGCACTGTTTTATCCCCAGAGAGTGCGATGCCTCTTTAAGAGTTCAAAGCACACGGTTGCATGGGAGCTCTCATTGCATGGGAGCTCTCCAGGGCTCCTTGGGAGTGGCACACCTCCTGTCCTGGGAAGGGAGCCCTGGGGCCTTTATGGTTTGCATATGCAGTTTGCGTTGTCTCTCTTTTTGGTACCTTGATACCTTTTTAAAAATGCTGCTGGCATTTCCCTTTTTCTCAGTACTAATGATTCTTTGGTTTCCCTGTATTACTAGTGTCTTAATTCACTTTCCTCCCTAAATTCATTATTTGCATATCAAATTCTGTAAATGTTTTGTAAACATATTACCTCACTCTTGGTAATATAATACTGATAGTCTTTAAAAGATTTTTTTATTGTTATCAATAATAAATGTGAACTGTTTAAAGAAAAGGATGTCTTTTTCTTATTGTGAAACGGCAATCTCCATTGGAGAGTTTGAAAGTCTTAGGAGACTTTAGAGACTGAAGAAAGAAGAGCTTCTGAAGCCAGAGTACCCAGATGCTAGAAGTTCAAGAAGTGTTTTGCATGTATAGGATGATGTTTTACAGGAGAGTGGACTGTGTTGCAAACAGGTCGCAACGGTAAGTTTGTTTTTGCAGAAGAGAATCCAGTGTTTATAACCCTCTCACTTCTATAAGGAGACATGAGATATTTTTTTCTTGAACTCAGCCAGATCAAACCTGACTATTGGGGTATGGCACCTGATGTGATGTTTCTTGAGTAATAAAAAGGTTCGCTTTAATCAGGTCCATCTTAGAAATTACAGTCGCCGGTCTCGGTAGCTCAACCTGTAATCCCGCGCCTTTGGGAGGCTGAGGTAAGTGAATTGCCTGAGCCCGCGGGTTCGAGACCCGCCTGGGCAACTTGGCGAGACCTCATCTCTACAAAAAATCAGCCGGTCGTGGTAGCACATGCCTGTAATTCCGACTACTTGGAAGGCTGAGGCGAAAGGCTCACCGGAGCCCAGCAGGTCGAGGCTGCGGTGGCCGGGAGTGGCCACTGCACTCCAGTCTGGGCGACAGAATGAGACTCCACCTCAAAAAAAAAGAAATTGCGATCAGCAGGCGTGGACTTACAGAAGCCTGGGTTACCTCATCGCTGCCCCCCTGCCAGTCAGTGGGTCTTTAGGGGCAGCATAGCCTGGAGGCAGAGCAGGCTGCTGGCTCAACCAAGCACAGGGCAGGTCAGAAAGAAGCTCTTGGCTGGCTTGCAGGGTGCAGAAGCCAGTGCCACCCCATGTCGGGAGCTGTGAGGCACTCACTTTCCTTTAGTCAGAGTCTGTCCCGGGTGGAACACAGCCGAGGGGTCTGGTCCATACTGGGGTGGGAAGCGGGGGTACCCCAAGGTGCTCTGCACATCCCTGCGTGATCTGGTTGCGAGTGTCTCTCTGGGCAGTCAAGATAGGTGACTTCCTAACCTCAGCTGTGCCACAGTCTGATAATATGGCCGCCTTGCAACTGAAGGAAGGAAAAGGCTTTTCCGTGAATTCTCTTCATGTTCCCATGCTTCTGTGTCTGTTGTCCAAGCCAAGCCTTGGGGTTGGCACTCCCATTCTCAGGGTGGGGCCCAAGGCTGTGTGGGGAGTGAGGGCATGAACATCTTTCCCTGCAGTCCACCCTGACTTCCTCGGAAAAGCCGTGCGGCCACAGTGTCCTGACAGCAGTTGTGTTACCATGTTGGGCTACCAGACTGTTGATGTGTGTTTATCCTTAAATAAGCCATGTGTCCTTTAATAGCACATCTCTAGAACTTTGACAGAGCCCAGACTGTGGGATGCCTTCCAGTCCTTGAGTGCTGGTGAAGGCATTCTCTTCACCATCATCATGAAGCAAACCAATTGGAATCAGTTTTGCTTGAAAAGTTCGGGCTTTGGATGGCTGGGTATTCTGAGAAGATGATAGAGGCACCCCACATAGACACAACTATATTGCGAAACTAAAACCTAAATTGCGTACTTTAAAATGGCTAACATGATGTGTATTTTACCACAATAATAAGAAGACTCTGTGGCCATGATTTACAACAAAACTAGGTGATAAGGTATAAACCCTAAAATAGACGTGTCATGACAAACCACCAGCAGTCACCAGACCCTCCTGACCACAGGCTATCAGTGTCTGGGGGAGAAAGCAGAGGTTACACATGTGACGTCTGATGGACATGAGAGCTGGAGAAGCCCATGAGACACTGTGGCCAATGCGCCCTCAGGTGACATGGGCCGACTGGTCTTAACTGGGACGCTGGGGACCTAGAGGCCACTGGGGAGGTCTGGGGGTGAGGAGGAGCTGGCCAACCCATCTGGACTCTCCAAACTGACCTTTCAGTGTGCCCTTCTAGGACAGGACCCCACAATGAAGAAACCCTGCATGGAGTGTAGTAAAAATTAAGCAGGACAGGAACAAAGTACAGGAAGAGGCCTGAGAGGGTAACTGGCAGGACAGCTCAGAAAACAGAGGACACGTTGTTTCATTGGTTTTTTTTTTTTATT
>NW_007059716.1:116698-139585 GCF_000164805.1 Carlito syrichta
TTTTTTTTTATTTTCTTGAGTTGGTGTCTCACTCTGTTGCCTAGACTGGAGCGCAGTGGCACACTCACAGCCACCGCAGCCTCAACCTGCTGGGCTCCGGCGAGCCTTCCGCCTCAGCCTTCCAAGTAGCCAGAACTACAGGTATGTGCTGCTATGCCCAGCTACTTTTTGATTTATTGTAGAGATGAGGTCTCACCAAGTTGCCCGGGCTGGACTCAAACCTGCAGACTCAGGCGATGTGCTGACCTCGGCCTCCCAAAGTGTTGGGACTGCAGACTGAGCCATGGAGCCCAGCCAACACGTTGTTTTAAACACTTCACAGCAACAACACAAGCGGGAGTACTGCAGAATTAGAACAGCTGTCTTGAAGCCTACTTCATTCTAGAAGTTTATGGAATACTTTGACATCAGAAGTATCCAAGTCAAAACCATTCAAAGCTGAGAACAAGGAGCAGAATAATATTCCTGCAGACAAAGCCAGGCATAAAGGCATGGCTGCAAGACAAGCAGAAAACCAGAGTTCAAAAGCTGTATGCTTAAACATGACCCAAAAAACATAAAGAAAATGACACTAGACATGAAAGGCATAAATCAGAGTTAGAAAAACTCAGAAATAACATAAGTCAGGAGAGAACTGGAAGTGAATGAATCACTTTCAGAAATCAGTACTGAAAGTGAAAGATACAGATAATGCCAAGTGGAAAAGAGAAGGATTGTATAAAATAAAAAGGAAGAAAAGATTGGAAGACTTAGGAAAGGGACACTGATGAAGATAAGCCAAAAAGATCAGGGAGGCAGATGACATTGAAAAAGTGATGGGCTGAGAGTGACTGACACCAAAAAGTACCTTAGGAAATGTGCTGGATTTCTGAGAAAGAAAAATTCTTGGGGTGTCCAGGAAGGAAAATCAGGCTTTTGGAGGACTGAGTTTTATGCCAGAAGAAAATGGAATAATAAAGATTTCTCTAGGAAGGAGGAAGTCAAGGATTTTTATATCTAGCAAAACTGACCTTCAAGTATAAAGGTTGCTGATACAGCTGTCAATGTGCATCAGCTCAGGGAATGCTGTTCCTCTAACCCTTCCCTAGTTATCCAGAGAGGGAACTTCTGATGGCGTGGCTCAAGATCTCGTTCATCTGCTGAGCCAAGACTAACAAGGTAAAGGGATGATATGTATTGTCCTGTGCTCTGACAGCATATAGATCACACAACTGTTTTTCAACTGGGCACAGTGGCTCGTACCTATAATCCCCGCAGTTTGAGAGGCTGAGGTGGGAGAATCACTTGAGACCAGACGTTTAGGACCAGCATGGCTCCTGAGTTTAAAAATTGAGACCCTGTCTGTATAAAACAATTTTTTTTCTTGGCTACTCTGAGGGCTGAGGCAAGAGGATCCCTTGAGTCCCGGAGTTTGAGGCTGCAGTGATCCACGATTGTACCACTGCACTCCAGCCTGGACAACAGCAAGACACTGTCTCTCTTTTTTTTTTTTTGAGTTGGAATCTCACTCTGTCGCCCAGACTGGAGTGCAGCAGCCGCTCCCAGCCACCGCAGCCTTGACCTGCTGGATTCCGGCGATCCTTCTGCTCAGCCTTCCGAGTAGCCGGAACTATAGGCACGCACTACCACGCCTGGCTAGTTTTTGATTTATTTTTTGAGATGAGGTCTCGCCAAGCTCCCCAGGCAGGTCTCGAACCCACGGGCTCAGGCAATCCACTCACCTCAGCCTCCCAAAGTGCTGGGATTACAGGCTGAGCCACCGAGTCCGGCTAAGACACTGTCTCTTAAAAAGGTGGGGAGGGGGAGCAGAATGGGGAAACATAAAAATTTGTTGTTTTAGTAACTCTATTAATTGGCAGTATTAGCACTGTTATTTTGAGAGTTTTGGTTTAGTAGCATGTGACAAAACAAATGAGTCATTCTAGGCTATTCTATCTCCAGTGTGTCCTGTGTCCAGGAAAGAGGTTAAATAAAAGCTCTATAGTCTCACATTCGAACTGGGGGGTCAGTATGAAATCACGAGGTATTTTCATCTTTATGTGTGTGTGTTTCTAAGTATGTTGACTTCTACTTTGCAACGAAGACCAACACATTAACAGAATCTCCAGCCTCCAGACTGTCATCTTGGAACATCGATCCTCACGGAAGACACCAGGCATTCTTGTTGATATGGCTGATCCCAGGTCTGGGGCAGTAAATGTGCAAAGTGAACCTGGGTATCTTGTCAAATCAGATAGGAAAGAAGCGATCCGAGACTCCTGGGGTCACGTCCAAAGGACTCGGTAGCTGACTCGACGAGGCTCCCACTGGCCAGGTCTGGGACGAGTTGAATTTCAGTAATAATAATGGCAGTGGATGGGGACCCCGTGAATGTTGAGATTCATGAGTTGGTAATTTTAATATAAAGCAATTTTGGATATGGGGAACAATTATTTCGAACACTGGTAAATAAAAAGCAGGTCTTTATCCCTGCTCATTCTGTAAGTGCCCATGAAGGTACTCCAGCTACCAGGAACCGGGATGGCTGAGTGGTTAAGGCATTGGACATAAGTACTCCAACTAGTATGTATGAAAGATATGATAGGAAAACAGCATTTTGCAGCCCTAGTGAATAGATACAGGTATTAAGCTTCATCAGCCTCCCAGAGCATGAAAAAAGAGGCAGGTGTCCTGGGTCTCCTGGAGACCCCAGTTTTGTCAGCGCCAGCCTCCCTAGTGGATCCTGTCTGAATCCAGCTGCCAATTTGCAGGAAATACAGACACTGAGGAATGTGTTGAACTGCCCTGGACCCTGAGGGTCAGCAGCCTTTTTAGCAGGTCAGCAGTAGTCGCTTTAATTTATAGGACCCTCCTCCCAATTCCTTTTTTCTCTTTACAGCAGGTAATTGTAAGTTGTGAGACACAAAGACGTGACCAGTGTAGAGGCCAGGATGGTGGCTCCAGGGCCGGGGGCCGGGTGCTGGTGGGGAGCGTGGGGTGGTCTCTGAACTTGGCTTTCTCTATATCTGTGTTTTATTTTACAATAAAAAGATGCGTTACTGTTTGTTGTTTTTAGTTAAGGGCTTTAAATGGGTTAATTTTCAAAGGAAATTAACACTTGGGAACTCTGTCCACAACCCTGGGCTGCTGGGACCCATGGCACATGTGCAGGGGATGCGCCCTGCAGTAACCAGCGTCTGGCCCAGTGGGTGCTGTGGCCGTGCTGAGGACAGCAAAGCAGTTCAAGGGAGCGAGTGGGAGAGGACAACAGAGCTTCTGTGCTGTTCCTCATCTCTTGGCCCCCAGGAGAGAATCTGAGGCTCTTCTAGTTAAAGCCCCCCACTGCTGCATGTCACCCATGACCTGGCCTACCTTCAAACAGAAGCAACTGGACTGTTTCCCACTCCGACCTTGCTTTTGGGCTTAAGAAGCAGTCACAAGGACCCCATTTTTACCAACAGAGAAAGAGTCATGAGCTCAGGCAGCATCTGTGCACTAGCCCCAGTCACTTTGTGTCCAATTAGTGACACGAGGGAGAGAAGATGCTGGTGCCTGCTCTCTCTAGGCGTTTCTGAGAATCGGTGAGGGGCCAGGGGCCTGGTTCTGTTCCTGATGAATGGGCCAGGGGCCTTCGCCGTCCCACCCACAAAGCCATGCAGTTTCCATTGCGTGCGTTTGGTCCTGGCTGCCAAGTCCTGCCCCTCTCCTTGGCAAGGCCAGTCTACCCCGTGAGCTGATGGCCCCCTGGTGCCACAGCCCCAAGTGAAGCCAAGTGACAGCCCTCGAGGTAGAGCCTGCTGGGGTGGTCCTGGCTCTGCTATGGGGCGTTCCTTCCCTGGCCCATTGTGTGTCTCCTGTAATAGGCTGGAGTTCTTGGGGCTTGGGGCAGTGACAGACTTTGCTCCTCTCAGCTCTGTCCTTGGGGGTCAGAGTCACAGGGGAAAATTCTCCAGAATTTTCTGCAGAAATCTTAGCTGGCTAATTTTTTTTTTTTTTTTTTTTTAAATTAGACTTAGGACCTATAGTACCTGGTTAATTTTATGTGACAACTTGACTGGGCCACAGGATTGTCAGATATTTTCTCAAATATTCTGGTTGTTTCAGTGAAGGTGTTTTTGGACGAGTTTAACATTTGACTCAGTAGACCAATTATAGCAGACTGCCCTCCCTAGTGTGGGTGGGCCTCATCCAATCAGTTGAAGGCCTGAACAGAACAAAAAATTTCACCCAGCCCAGAGTAAGAGAATTCTCTTGCCTGACTTCCTTTAAACTGGGACATTGGCTTTTTCCTTCTGTGGACTTACTTGAATATTAGCTTTTCTTGAGTCTCGAGTCTCAGACTGAAACTATTCCATCAGCTCTCCTGGGTCTCCAGCTTGCTGATGCCACAGATCTGGGACTTGTCAGCCTCTGTAATCACCTGAGTCAATCCCTTATCATCCGTGTGTGTGCGCGCGCGCACACGCGCACACACACACCCCCCCCTCCTGGTTGCTGCTGCTCTAGAGATCCCCAACCAATACAGGGGATGTGCTCCAAAATTCGAATTGCTAAACCTTTGACTTTCACAAAACATGAGTTAATCTGTAACTCTCTCTCCTTGGTTTGTGAGTGTGTATGTTTTAGTTTGGTATTTTGTCCCCACAACAGGTTTATCCTTCTGATTGTAGAATAAAATTGTTAAGCTAGAAGAAACGCTTGGAAGGAGCTAGTTCAGGCCCTTCCAGCTCGAGCAAGGGGCAGCCCACAGAGGAGCCGGAGTTGCACCCTGGCACGCAGGGTTGGTGGCGGCAACAAGGATGGTGACCTGACTGAGACTGAGTCCAGCTGGCTGTGGGACAGGGCAGGCTGTGTGGCCTCCCTAAGCCTCTGGCTTCTCCGCGCGCAGCGGAGGCTGTTAGAAGATATCTGAAGTCCTTCCCGTGTTGCTATTGCTGTCACTGACCCACGGCATGGGAGAAAGTGGCTCGTCTCGTGGGGGTTGTCGGGACACCATGGCTCGTGGTCAGTAGGTCAGTTGTGTGCTTGCCCAAGCTCTACACACAGGAAGGGTCTGGCACAATTCCGGACCTGCTGAGGACTCGGGAGCACAGCCCTGTGCCCAGGACCCATAGAGCCCAGGGCCCCTCCGCTCTGCCCTTGCCTACAGGAGGGTTCTCTGGGGAAACGAGACTCGCCCTGCTTCTAGGGGCCCAGGAACATGCAATATCAGTGGAAGATGGGCCACCAAGGAAGAGATCAGAAAGAAATTTGAGGTGAAGAACAAAGTCATAAAGCTGTATGGGACATTTTCTTCCCTGTCCTGGAGAGGACATGAGGTGACCATAGGGGCTGAAATTAGAATGTCACCAAACCACCCTTCGGCTCAGGAGCCCCCAGCAGCGAGAAGGCAGACGACTGCTTGCTGGGGGGAACGCCCAAGATTTGGAGCCACGGGGTGTGGAAGGAGATGGTGGGCCTGGGAGAGCTGTAGCCAGGCTTTCTGGCACCTTCTCTCTTCTTTCCTGACACCAGCCTACTGGTGGCTGCACACATCACCCCCTGTAGAGAGTGTAGCTCCACAGACTCAGAGGCTGGGGTGCTTGCTTTGTTTGTGTCCAGGGCCTAGGACAGTGCCTGGCACCGGGCAAATGCCTAGAAATCCCTGTGGGGTCAAAGTGAATGAATTCTAGCAGCTTCTGGCAGGCAAGGCCCCATTCTGACTTCATGGGCCCTGGGCACCTTTGCCTTCCTGAGCACCTTCTAAAAAATGTTAACGACTCAACAACACAGGGCATGGTGACTCAGGCCTATAATCCCAGCGCTTTGGGGGACTGAGGTGGGAGGATCACTTGAGCTCAGGAGCTGGAGCCCGCCGTGAGCTGTGGTCACGCCACTGCACTCCAGCCTGGACAACAGAGTGAGACTGTCAAAAAAATGTTGACGCGTCTGTTTTATGACTGTATTGGTATAAAGATCAATATAATCCAGTCTGGAATCATTACACACTCGGTATTTTTTTCTTCTGATTTTAAGATAAAATTAAAACATTATTTAAAAGCTCATGGGCCTAGTGAGGAAGGGAGCCTTGCTCTGCTCCTGGGCCCTGCCCCACAGGGGGGAGGACGGAGACCTGTCCGGTGTCACATCAGTGGCAGAGTAGGACAACAGGTAATCCTTGAGCCCTGCTGGGGTTGGCCCTGGCTGAGCCCGCCCTTGACCATAACAGAACTTCCAATCTGGGGCCCCAACAAGCTCTCCCAGGAGAGGTTGGCGCCGCTGCCTCGTGTTCCCTGCCACCGCAGGTGTTGACGTGAGCATGCTGGGTGTGCTCACCCTCTGCCCCTCCCCCTGCAACCCCCAATGGGGCGGAATTCAGCACCTGCAGCGTTCTCTGGAGGTCTGTGCCTGCATTGCTGCCATGAGCTGTGGCTGTGTCAGGGAGACTCTAGGAGAAGAGGAAGAGGGGTGCCCTGGCTGGGCCGTGGGGTGAGCTGGCTGCAGGGCGGATGCCAGTCAGGCTCCGAGGGGCAGCTGCTTCCTGGGGCCGGGTCGCCCCTGCTTATCCACAGCCGCTCGACACTGCAGCCACACGCTGTCTGGTTGCTTCCCGGCGGGAGGCACCAGTCCTCAGCTCAGTCTGAGCAGCAAAGAAGCACAAGGAATGAATGCTTCTAGAAGGCTCCGTGACTGGGGAAAGGAGCCTCTGGAGACTCCTTGGGTGGTGGCCTGTCCCCAGCTTAGCAAGAAGGGCTGGGAGCTAGGGGTGTCGGCCCATGCCAGTCCTCGACGGGCCCACATTCTCCACTCCTGGGAGGGTCTGGCGGAGTGTCAGAGCAGCGTCTCCGGCAGGTGCCTGGTGATGTGCTCGGGTCACGCCGGTCCTGAGCGGCCCCCTGGCTCTCTGGCTCTTCTCTCCATGCCCATCTGCCCCTCTACGTTTTTCCTTCATTTTCCACTTCAGCCTAAGTTGACTCACAACGTAACCAAGAGCGTCCTGGCTTCACCCCTCCCCACCATCCCCAGCGCCAGGATGGCTAGGGGACAGCGAGTGAGAAGGGGCTGAGGGGAAGACCAGGGCTGGTCCAAGGGGAGCGGGTCCCGGCGAGTGGCAGCAGCTTCCCTGCCACCCCTGCCTGGCCTTCCCACCACCACCCCACCTGGGAGTCCTTCGTCCGGGCTCTGGATCTGCACCTGCTCCATGTCACCTGCAGCCTCCCTGGTGTGCTGAGCCAGGGTGGCAGGTGGGTGTTCTCCGAAGGAGCAAGGAATGGATTCAGTTCTTTCTCTTCCTCCCAGAGTCTCCTGGTCTTTGTGGAGGGATCCATGCTGAGTGAGCATGGCCTGCAGTGCTCCCTCTGGGCCAGGCCTCCGGGCTCTGCCCCTGCTGACCCCTCTGCCTGGGAGGGAGAACCCAGAAGGCTCTCCCGCAAAGACTTCTGTGGCGGCTTGCCCAGCCTCTCTCCGTGTCCCCCTGTCCCCTGCACAGACTTTTGTGCAACCCCATGACGTTCATGCCACTGACTTGTCCAGGTGCCTGTCTCCTCTCCCTGTCCTTCCTACGTCTGTGTAGCGGGACCTTGCACTGCGCTGGGCACAGCTAGGTTCTGGAGTGTGCAGGCCAGGGACAGACAAGCCTCCTTCCCCGACGAGAAGGGTGGTCCTGCCCTGCACGGCGAGGTGGGCTCCTGTGACATGGGACAAAGCTGAGCTGCTACCAGTGAGGGCTCCTCAGACGGGATTGCACGGACCAGAACATTTCAAAGAAAGAGGGAACACTGACCTGGGGGGCTGTCCCCCACTGAGAACAGTGACCACCATTTCACCAAGGAGGGGGCACAGATCACACAAGGGGACACAAGCACAACCTCAGGACAAAAACCATCCTCTCAGCTGAACGTGGCTCTGGGAGAAGCTCCTTTTCCTTCTGATTCTGTCAGTTTGCCTTGGTTCCCTGAATATTTGTCCTGAACCGGCTCTGCTTCAAGACTGGCTCCTGGGATCCTCTGTTCAGACTGGAAACTGCTCAAAGACACGGGGCCATTGCTGGTTTGCCTGTATGCCCCGTCCTTGTCATGGTGCCCACCTAGACTTCCGCAGATGTCTGAGGAACAAGGAAAAAGGCACACCCGGCAAGGATGCAACAGAGTTGGCTCTTTAAGCTGCAGTTGCTCTGGGAGGGAATGCCCAGAGGGCAGGATAATATCGGGCCTAGGCATCTGGCTGCAGGGCATGACTCTCATCCTGTCCCTACCTGGCCCTGCTCTTGGCACCTGGGAGCTTGAGTTTATTGAAGAGTGAGAGCAGAAGCTGGACCACCCATCAGCCCAAGAGGACATGGCTGAGCTGAAAGGGGGCCTGGGCAGGGGCCTCCATGCCCCTGCATTTTAGAAGGAGGTAGCCGGTCTGGAAGGACCTCTGACTTGCCCAAGAGTAGAGCACGGTGATGGTGACTTTGGGTTTCTGGGCCTAGGTATCCTCAGCCAAGAGTGTCTGTCACAAGCTGGCAGCAGGCTGTTGGCCCTGAGGCTCTGGGCAGGATCCACGTGTGCCATGGCCTTGGTGCCTACACAGAGGAGAGGTCTTGGCTCAGTAGTCTGGGTATCCCTCTCCCATTCATCCCTGACATCCACTGGGCGTCTTTGTCCAGCAGTTTTTTTTTTTTTGAGATAGGGTCTTGCTCTTTCACCCAGACTGGAGTACAGTAATGCGATCACAGCTCACTGTAACCTTGAACTCCTGGGCTCAAATGTTCCTCCTGCCTCAGCCTCCAGAGTAGCTGGGACTACTGGTGCACTGTGTGCCGGGTTAATTTTAATTTTTAATTTTTTGTAGAGATGGGGGTCTTGCTATGTAACCCAGGCTGGTCTCAAGCTCCTGGCCTCAAGGGATCCTCTGCCTGGACCTTCCAAAGTGCTGAGATTGCCGGTGTGAGTCACCGTGTCCCACCCATTCTCCAGCAATCCTGACTGGACAGCCCAACCCGCTGTCTCCCCGGAGCCCTCCCTCTGGCTTCAGCTCAGTGCCTCACCTGCACCACTTCATTTAGTCCCCCAGGAATCCTGCAGGGTTGGTACTACCATCCACATCACACAGATGGGGTAACTGAGGCTCCCCGGGACTGGGAAATTTGACCACAGTCTCAACCAACAAAACAGAGAGGAGGATTCAGCCCGGCAGCCGTACGTGGACTGCTGGCCACAGTTATACGTCCTCTCCCTCCCCAGGGGCTCAGAGGATGGGAAACTCCTACAGGCCTGCCAGAGACCCAGCTGGAGGACTGGCCTGGCTGCCAAGGCGTCCACAGCCGGGACAAGGAGCCAGCCGGCCGCCTCCATGGTGGCCCAGGCCCATCCCAGCCAGCTGTGGCCACAGCTCCTCTCTGCGGCTTCTGCTGCGGGCTCGGGGAAGGGATCGTGAATAAATGATCACGGTCCCTGTTCTCGGGAGCAAGACGGAGAACAGTGTGCTCTGGACGGCGCCACCTGCTGATGGAGAAATAGAGCAGGAAGGGTAAGAGGTCCGGTGGGAAGTGGAGGGTTTGCCGTTGGCCTCTCCCTGTGCGCCCCCAAGCTGGACTCCTTTGCCCCCTAGTCAGAGCTCAACCCGCAGGTGCTGCCTGGGCCGGCCTGTGGGTGAAGGTGCCCAGCCTCTGCCGAGCTTGGGGGTGTGGCGGCCAGCAGGTGTCAGAAGGCCCACGCCAGGTGATTGGGGTTTCCATGGCGGCCCAGACCTGCCAGGTACAGGTGGGGCTGCTGGGGATTGCACCCCTCCCTTGGTGGGCTGTAGACTGCAGAGAAAGCCTGGGAGAGCAAGGGAACCAACTGGGGGGCTTCAGAGGTGCCTGCTCGGGTGGGGAGCAGGTGTAAGGAAGGCACTTCTAGGACACTCAGGAGAGGAAAGAGCCTGGGGCCACGAGGTCCACGGCAGGAAGTTTGGGAACTTGGTGAAGGTGAGCACAGGGAACCAGAAGACAGCGCTTCGGTGAGGGCGAGGTGTGGGGTAGTAGGGAGCTATGGATGATCCTTGATGGTCCTTGAATGACTGTTTATGGAAGAGTAACCTGTCGCTGAGAAGTCAGGGGCCATCAGTTCCCAGGCCTGGGTGAGGCAGGTGATCTGGGAGTGGGGAGGAAGTGCCTTCAGGGACATTGCTGTCTGGATGGCTGCAAAATCTGTAAAACCTGACTGTAGGCTGGAGGGGGCAATGGTCCATACTGGTGAACCGATTTCCCAATCCTCAGGGATCCCTGCAGGGGTGGCCCAGATTCCTGCCATAGGACATGAGAGGCTCGGCCCCCTTGTCCAGTTCTAGCCTCTGGGGAAAGGCTAGAACTCTACCCTTTCAAGAGAAAGTCCAGGGTGTAGGTGAGTGAAGGACCCACGTGCCACAGGATCACAGAAGACGTAAGAACCACTGCTCTATGCTGACCCTGTGGAGAGGCCAGTGAGTGAAGGGCTCTTTGCTTTTGGAAGCAGAAGAGAGAACACTTGAGTTGTGCAAGATAACAAGGATGAGACCTATTGCAGCCCTGTGTCTGGGCACCTGTTGACACGTTCTCCATCACTGTGAGGTTTGTTTCTGTGACTGTAGGACCAACCCAATTATTGGCTCGCTGAGGAGACAAGCAGTATGTGGACGTGCTCAAATGGTCATGGTACCTTCTCTTGCCACAAAGACCCGGAGTCAATTAAAATGGGGACTCCAGGCTGGGAGCAGTGGCTCAGCCTGTAATCCCAGCACTTTGGGAGGCTGAGGCGAGTGAACTGCCTGAGTCCTCAGGTTTGAGCCCAGACCAGGCAACTTGGTGAGACCTCATCTCTACAATAAATCAAAAATTAGTCGAGCACGGTGGCGCATGTCTGTAGTTTCAGCTACTTGGAAGGCTGAGGCAGAAGGATCACCGGCGCCCTGCAGGTAGAGGCTGTGGTGGCCGTGAGAGTGCCACTGCACTCCAACCTGGGCAACAGAGTGAGACTCCAACTCAAAAAAATAAAAACTAAAAATAAATAAAATGGGGACTCCAGAGTCTGCACAGAAGCAGATTTCTAGCCACAGTGGATTCTATGTGAGTACAAGTTGTTTTTTTTTTTTTTTGCTAATGATGATACCTCAGTCTATTGATGTCTTTAAGCAGCAGAAGCAAAATGAAGCAATTGAATCAGGTTTCCACAATGATGAAGGAAAAACTTTGTATCTATTTTTTTAGTTTAAAATTTTATAATTATAGATCCACATGCAATCGTGAGAAATCATACAGGGATTTCTTGTACCCTTGACTCTGTCTCCCCCAATCTTGCATTTCATCTTGCATCTTGCAAAAATCATACATTCTTATCTCAACCAGGCTGTGGTTGGTACAATCCACCAGTGATATTCTCATTTCCCCAGTTTACTTAGACTCCTTGGTGTAGGTGTGTGTTTAGTTGTATTCCATCTTGTCACATATGCCCACATCTCCACCACCACAGTCAAAGCACCACAAGGATCCCTCCTTGCTGCCATTGCATGGCCGCAGCTGCCTCTCTCCTATCCCCTCTCATCATCTCTGAACTCCGGCAACCAGTGTTCTCCGTTTCTACAACGTTATATGGGTGCGCATGTGCTGGGGGTGGCGGTGGCCCGAGTGGCCCAGTCACAGGTGGCTGCAGGTGAGGGCCCTTCGCGGCACAGCTGGCCACGCTCTCAAAGCGTCAGCGCCGCCTATGGCCAAGGTCCTCCGGCCAGACCTCGGGGCAGCTGGGGAGGGAGGCTGGCGGCCCGAACCGTGTAGTCACTGGGCTGGAAGGCCGTGGGGGAAGTGGATTCTCTTCTCAGAAGTGATGAGTTCCAACACTGTGCACCTGCCAAGTGGGGTCAGCACTTCTGTTGAGTCTGTGGACAGGGGAGTCAGTCATCCAGACTGGCTTTGCCCAGCTGAACAGCTACATTCGAGGCAAAAAGGAGAAAGGGATGAAAATAAAGGTGGACGGCTCTGGTGACATGCTCTGGGAAACCAGTCCAGGCCTTTTTAGTGAGTCTGTTGTCACCGATCGTGGATCCTTAGGCTCCCCTGTAATAGAAATTGACACAAAGCCAAACAGATTCCCAAACAAGGCTGGGGGATTGTAGAAGCGAGACGGCTCAGGAGAAAGAGTTCTCTGGCTGGCTCTCCAAGGGGGGCTGGCCGGGGCCTTTTATTAGATAAGGGGTTAACGTCAAAGGTACGTTAGTATGATCAAGGAGGGGTTTCAACTGCACACGTGTAGTGTAGACCTTCACACATCGCATGTACAAAAGATGGCGGGTAAGCCCCACGTGGGGTGGGGATTTTAGTAGTATGACGAAGCCAGGGTTGCAATCAGACACTCTTATCCTTGTGTGCACACAGGAGAGGTTCAGAAAGGGGGCTGTGATCCCAAGCAAGATTTATGGTGAAACGCTGTTTATCTTAAAGGGTTTTTCAAGGTGGTAGTCTCTAGGACGGCTTCAGCTAGAGTGTTGTTGCAAAGTCTGGTGGCTAGAGTACACGGGAGAGGCTGAGTCCTATCCCTGTTCGGTCTCACTACCGTTGCCGTTTCCTCTTAGGTCCTCTCTGAGCGGCAGTCAGATCCTCCCAGGCCGATAGAGTCAATGTCTTCGCTGAAGGTGGAGCCGAAATGACTGTTGTTTGTAGGGTCTTCTGATGGATGCTCTGGTGCCCCAAAGAATCAAGAACAATTTCTGACATTAGCAAACATTTTGAGGGAAGAAGGAAAGTTTCCGTGAAAAGGTCCGCTACACTGCAGGACACCACAGTCCTTTCAAACTGCTTATTAGAAATAATGAAGTGTGGTTGATTCAGAAACATGAACCCTCCAAAGAAAATAAATGAGAAAATGAAAGGAACTTCCATTGCCAGGGAGAACACTCCTGTTTAAACACAGCCATCAACACTGCCTATTAAGTAAAATGCGTGTCCAGTTTCTCCTACTTGAGAGTACTACTATGAACTGAGCTTAATTTCATTGTGTCTTTTTCATGCTTGAAGCTTCAGCTAGATGCACAGGTCACAGGGGACAATCGTCTATTAAAGCATGTAAATTGTTCATAACTATGCAAGGTTACAGCCTGGATCGCTGAGTCACCACATGGAGTAGCTGCCACCCTGCAGAGCCACCTGACTTACTCTTAGTGTGAGAGAGAAGCAAGTCTGTTCTGCAGCATGCCTTGGACATGGATATGTTTGTCACCACTGCAGAAATGAGCTCATCCAACATGCCTTGGACACATCAGGGTATGTTTGTCCCCACTGCAGAAATGAGCTCACCCTGAGGTCAGAGGTGCATGGGGGGAGGGGTGGCCAGGCCCTGCAAGGCCTTCTGGTCTTGGGGAGGACACCAACTTTTTGGCTTGAACTCTGAGTGAGAAGAGAAGCAGTTGACTCTTGTCATTTGGCTTTGACTTTCTCCTCCTCCACACACACAGGTATTTTTAATTTTTATGAGGTCAAATTTATTATCTTTGTCTCAATAGCGCCTGAGTTTTTATATCTTGCTTAGAAAGGACTTCCTCATGTTCAGTTCTCTTACATTTTCTTCTGGTACACTCATGGTTTTATTTTTTTTACATTTAAATCTCGGTTGCGTCTGATGTTGAGTTTTGTATAAGGAGTGAGGTTGGGTTTTTAATGGATTCTAGATGGTTCTCTAGATTTAGTGACAGAGCTCATCTCCAGCCCTCTGAAACACTCTTGAGAAATCCTTTAGGGACTGATGCTGGGTCTGGGGTGAGAAGGATATGGGGGGAGAGGCGGATGCTAGCAGATCCCCAGGGAGGGCCAGGACCACTGGGCAGCTGCCTGTAGACAATTAGACAGTCATAAGGAGTGTTGAAATGTTACATGAATAAACCGCAGCATGAATGCCAATGAACTCCAGTGTTGCCTCTACACCTAAGCGTGAAGAGTGTCCTGGAGCGGCTGTAACAAGGGTCTTTCCCGAGGCGCTCTGCCTGCGGGCACGGCTGGTTGCTGGGTGCCCAGGCAGGCCCTGCCTCAGCACGCCTGTGTCAGCATTTAGTCAGTCGAAACACGCAAATAACCAACGGGCTGTCTTCCGAGAACAAGTGATTTATTTTTATTGCCTCATTTTTAAACACTTCAACATGCCGCCCAAGAAGCTGCGTGGTTTGGAAAATTACAAGAGAAAATGCAAACTAGAGAAAAGTAGGGAATGCTGTAACGATACTTTCTTCCGGAAACTGACTCGGCTCTGCTGGGCACGTGTTTCTGGCTGAGGCTGTTTCTGGGTCTTCGGAGTTAGTGGACGTTTCCTGTGCAGGGTCTGATTCCCACTGCCGAGTTTAAGGAGGCACCCAGGTTTTTAGTAAAAGAAAATAAATGATATTGCCTTCTCTGTCTCTCAAATACGTAGTGAACATCTCTGTCTACAGGGGCATTGCAGTGTTCACCGACCGGGGGGCTTCCACCATTCTCAAATGGCCTGGGTGGCTGGAGCTACTACAGGAACCAGCAATGGAAGAGGGCGGGTGTGGGATTCAGTCACCTTGACACTTTGGGAAGCAACCTGCTGGCCCACTGAGTTCCTAGTGCTCTCTGCCACACATGCGCTCAAGGCCCGGCAATCAGCTTTTGCCCACTCTCCAGCATCCACATAGAGCCGGAGGGCGTTACTGAGGGAATCCTATGGACCATCACTGGACTCCCCTGGAAGGTGTCAGGGACAGTGGAAGCTTGACACTGAGCCTTCTTTACCTTCCTGGTTCGAGTCCTGCCCTCCAGGGCCAGGGACGGTCTTGGTGCGGTTGTGCCGCCCAGGTCACCGTGGCAGCGATGGGCCAGCTTTGTCTACTGCAGGGTTTCTCCACCGCACTGCTGACATGCTGAGTAGCTTCTCTGGTCTCTGCCCACTAGATGCCAGTAGCACTTTACAGTTGTGACAACCAACAATGTCTCCAGACGGTGTTTGATGTCCCCTGGGTGAGCAAAATTGCCCCCGGTTAAGAATCATTGATCTAATCCAACACCATTATGACTGGGAGGAAGAAACTGAAGTCCAGCAAGATTAAGACACCTCCCCAAAGCAACACTGTGAGCCCAGGGGGGCGAAGCTCACAGGGAAGCTCCCAGATTGGTGCTCTGTTCTTTCCAAACGCGGAAGACGCGACACACGTGACGTTCATGAAAAGTGCACCTCACATTCACCCAAGGTCGAATTCTCCCATAGACATCCCTGAGATTGCAAATATTCAGGCAGGACAGACATGAATCTCCTTGGTTGGAAGAGGGCCAAGCATGTTTAAATTCCAGGCCCCAGTGGAAGCTTCTTCCAATCACTTGTCGGGCACAGACTCTCTCCCACCGGATTCTGCACTTTTTTTGTTCCTTTTTGAGTAGTCAGAGTCTCACCCTGTTGACTAGGCTGGAGTACAGGGGTATGATCACAGCTCACTGCAGCCTTGACCTCCTGGGCTCAGGTGATTCTTCTACCCCAGCCTCCTGAAAAACTGGGTGCTCACCATCATGCCTGGCTAATTTTTTTGATTTTTTTGTAGAAACGGGGTCTCACTATGTTGCCCACAGGGGTCTTGAACTCCTGGGTTCAAGCAATCCTCCCACTTTGGCCTCCCAAAGTTCTGGGGCTCCAGGCATGAACCCAGCTGGATTCTGCACTTAATTGGCATGATCTGCGTGGCTTCTCCTCAGACGAATGGTTCACATCCTGACGGAGTCAAGAATACAGCCTTCCAGATCAGGAAGTCGTCACAAGGGAAATCTGGCATCACGAAAGGATTCTTCCTGGGGGTTCTTTTCAACAGCCCTTCCCTGGACACTTTGTGTCCTGGACAGGCTGGGGAATGGGAACGTGTCCAGCTCAGGGACCTGCAGGGCCAGGCAGCGAAGGGCTCACCTCCGAGCATCGCCAGCATTCCAACCAGCTCCTTTGCTTGGCTCCATGGAGGTGTCTTCATTGCCATTATCATCAATAAATACTTCCTCCTGGAACCCAGGAGCACAACACACTGTTCTCATGCTGCAGGCTGGCTGCAGTCTATTCTATAAACACCTTCCAAGCACGTGGGATCGTATTTTAAAACGTGTTCTGGGGAAAGGCTGTTGAAAAGAACCCCCAGGAAGAATCCTTTCGTGATGCCAGATTTCTCTTGTGATGACTTCCTGATTTTCTGTTTAATAAGTGAAACCACACATGGTGTGGAATTTTCTTAAAGCACGAACACATTTGTTTGGGAGTTCTGGAGAGAAGGGTGCATATGCGTGTGTCCTGGGGATTCGGACGTGCCCTAAGGATTGAGGCTGTCTATTCTAGGACAGGGTACAGGGATTCTTCCATGCGTTTGATTTTATAATCCCAGAATTAGCGACTCTGGCACCAAATATGCAAATGGTGGGGCAGTGAGCAGCAGAAGTCTGCTCCCAGCCCCGTTCTCCTGCCTCCCACGTGGGTATCTGGCAGTGCCTGATGGGGCTTCCTTGTCTTGTCCAGTCCTGTGGGCCTGTGGGCCAGTGCCAAGTCCTGCTTCTTGACTGCAGATGGCTGCAAGCTACGCTGGACCAAGACAGGTCCCAGCGTGGATGTTTCCCTGCTGAGAGCCAGGTCGGGGCAGTGGGGGTGCAGCTCTCACCTCCGCCACTGACCAGTCGCACGACCTTGGGGGTCCTCCCAGACCCCCTCAGAGGCTGATTCTCGGGATGGGTGAGCTCACATGTGCGGCGTGCTCAGCATCGAGCCTGGCACGTGTGTCGTGAGTGCTCTGTGATCCTGATGACTCGGGCCTGATCACATGCTTGGGGCTGGTCCCTTCCTCAGGTGATCACAGCGGATTAAAATCTTCCAGGCTTTCAGCTGCAGCTGGGACCCCCGAGTCACTCCCGCAGCTCTGCCCAGCTGGGTGTTGTCACAGGCTGTCTGTAGTGCTGTTCCTCTCGCTCTGGCTTGTCATGGCCTGTGGGAAGCCCATTTGGTCTCAGAGGATAGAGGCAGGTGTAGGAGCAGAAAACTAGGTGAGGTGCTCAGCCTTGCTGGTTATCCCAGAGAAAGCTGGGGCTGGGCCTAGGCAGCTTTGTGTCCTGGACAGGCCAGGGGATGAGAAAGTGTCCCAGAGCCCATCCCTGCAGCCATATGGACCCTTGAGGCCTGGCAGAGGGGCTTCCTCCAGGCAAGGGGGTCCAACCACCCGGAGGGGAGCCAGGGCCCAACTTCACCTCATTCCCAGGGAGAAACCCCAGGCCTGCTGGGAGTCACCCCCATACCTGACTGCTCCTGTTCCCTATACCTGCACTGGCCACCTGGGATCTAGTGGTGCTGAGCGCCCAGGTTGACCTGTGGGACGCATGGTGGCTTCAGGCTTTGGTGTCTTCTCTCCCCTCCTCTGGGTTTCCAGGATGTTAGCCCCGCTGCCCCGCCACACATTCTGCCTCCCCCTTACCAAAACTGCAATGAGCAGGGGTTTTGTTTTGTTTTGTTTTTGAGTTGAAGTCTCACTCTGTCACCCAGGCTGGAGTGCAGTGGCATGCTCACGGCCACCCCAGCGTTGACCTGCTGGGCGCCGGTGATCCTTCCGCCTCAGCCTTCCAAGGAGCTGGAACCACAGGCGTGCACTACCATGCCCAGCTAATTTTGTATCTATTATAGAGACGAGGTCTTCCCAAGTTGCCTGGGCTGGTCTCGAACCCACGGGCTCAGACAATCCACTCGCCTCGGCCTCCCAAAGTGCTGGGATTATAGGCTGAGCCGCTGAGCCTGGCCTGGGGCTGTTCTGAAGTTGTCGGCTCTGGAGCCATGTTTGGTTGGCACAACTGTGTGTATGTGCCGGTGGTGGGGTGGGGGCCTTATGGCGTTGAGTGGGTAGAGGCCATCCCTGGGAGAGGCTATATTCTTTATAATGAACAGCACAGGCCCCATGACAGAGAACCATCTGGCTCAAACCTCAGCTGTGCTGTGCCAGAGGAACCCTGCCTCTCTCATAACAGGCGCAGTGGGTCCTGTCAGTAAGTTCTGTGTTCCAGGCACGTGTCTGGGGCAGGTGTTGCTCAAGGAGGCTGAGAGAGGCAGGGAAACCCAATCTCCCCTCAGAGCACACCCAAGCCCTGCCTAAACCTTGACTTCAGCCCAGCGAGACTGATTTTGGACTTCTGGCTTCTAGAAATGTGAGGGAATGAATTCATGTTGTTTTAAGCCACTAAATTTGTAGTCATTTGTTATAACAGCAATAGGAAATGAATACACCAACTTAAGGAAAAAAGAAAACGAGTGATGGGCCTGGAGCCCATATTTATTTTGGGGGCAGGTGGCATCTCAGGGCCCAGGGGCAGGAATGAAGCAAGTCTTCCAGAAGGACCTAGACTGGAGAACCACAAGCCTGCTGGGACAGCAGATCCTTTCCAAAGGCCTGCTCTTTGATGCAATCTTGGCTTCGTCCTCTCTCCTCGCAGCCTCGCTGAGGTCTGAGGCTCCAGCCCCATGGTGGGCTGGGACCAGAGGGTCCTAGGTCAGAGCCTTGGCCACGTGGCTCCTTGAGGCTTTCTCCTCCCAATTCCGAATCCCTGGGCTGGGAAATCTGATTGGCTCAGTGTGGGTCAGGCGCTCACTTCTGGTCCAATCAGGCACAGCCAGAGGCAGGACCTGAGAGAACAGCCCTGGCTGCAGGGCCGTCCTTGGACTGGCCAGTGCCAGAGTGACTTTGGAGAGAGGCGGAGGAGGGTGTGGGCTAGACAGACAAGTCCCAAGCTCAGGCTACTGTGAGAAACAAGGAGTTGTTAAGTTAAAAACTTAATGTTGCTCATTATTCTACTGGATTTTCCATCAATGTGGAAAATCCATCTGGATAATCAACTGATTTTTTTCTAGAGACAGGGTCTCTCTCTGTCACCTAGGCTGGAATGCAGTGGTGGGATCATAGCTCACTGCAGCCTCAACTTCCTGGGCTTGAATGATCCTCCCACCTCAGTTTCCCAGTTAGCTGGGACTACAGGCACGCACCACCACCTGGCTAAATTTTTAAAATTTTTTATAGAGATAGTGTCTTGCTATGCTGCCCAGGCTGGTCTTGAACTCCTATACTCAAGCGCTCTTCCTGCCTCAGCTTCCCAAAGTGCTGGGAGTTCAGGTGTGAGCCACTGCATCACACCAGATCTACTGATTTTTAAAGTCAAATCATCTCTTCCCTGAGAAATAGAGCGGAAGCAAGGTGCCTCAACCACATGCTTGACAAGAATCCATGAAAAGATCAGCTCACCTAAGTGCTTATGTGCTGAAGTCAGATAGACTTCAGCTTGGGAAAACACAAGCCTCATCTTCACACTTTCCTAACAAATGCCACCTTGGCCCCTAAGAGTTTACTGTCTGAACATCCACGTCCTTCTCCAGCCGCTGTTGAGGACACGATGCAGTGTGTGTGGGGGTGATGGAGAGGGTGGGAGGAAGAAGCATATCCAGTTCCTCGGAACGGCAGGCGGAGTTCCCTGGGCTGTGTCCACACAGCTCGGTGCTCAAGGTTGAGCCCAAAGTGGGCAGCCCTGAGCTCTTCTCCCCAGCACCCCCTTGAGGCTCTCTGCTCTTTGAAGAGGCCTCAAAGAACCACTTCCATTATGTGTCCATGAGCATGTATTCAGAAGAAGCTGTGGAAAGGTGGTGGGTTTGGGAGTGTGGAGGGGGTGGAGGAACCCCTTGTAAAACACCATATTTCCCTCCAGCGAGCCCCGTGGACATCACTTCTCCCCTCTTTCTGCCCTTCCAGACACAATCTCCCGACAGATTCCCCCTGTGGTCCTGCCAGCCCCACTAGGCAAGCACAAGCCTGGAGGTCAACCAAGCAGGGCCCCCCGGGATTCCCAGGTGGATCTGGGATGGGGGCGTCTTGCCACTCCATTTCATCTGTTAGAAAAAGTGCAAGAGTATGCCGTGTTGAAGCTGGGAAGGACTTAAGAGGTTATCCCGTGCAAACAAGGGTAAATCGACTTCCACCCTGCCAAAGGCTCAGCTGGTATTGGACAGACAAGCCCATAAACACAATAGCAATTTAAAATCTGCCCTCTCCGATATCAGTCTCTGAACTGCATTTGATCATTAAAAATCTCAACAGTGGCTGGGACCGATGGCTCAGCCTGGAATCCCAGTACTTTGGGAGGCCGAGGTGAGTGGATTGCCTGAGCCCGCGGGTTCGAGACCCGCCTGGGCAACTTGACGAGACTTCATCTCTACAACAAATCAAAAATTAGCCGGGCGTGGTAGCGTGCGCCTGTAGTTCCAGCTACTTGAAAGGCTGAGGCAGAAGGATCGCCGGAGCCCAGCAGGTCGAGGCTGCGGTGGCCGGGAGCGGCCATTGCACTCCAATCTGGGTGACGGAGTGAGACTCCAACTAAAAAAAAAAAAAAAAAAAAATCATAACCAGTGTGGTGGCTCACACCTGTCATCCCAGCACTTTGGAAGCCCAAGGTAGGAGGATCGCTTAAACCCAGGAATTCGGGATTGCAGTGAGCCATGAGTGTGTTACTACACTCCAGTCTGGGTGGTAGAGCGAGACACCATCTCTCTAAAATGAATGAATGAATGAATGAAGAACCTAGCCCCATAGGTCAGGCCTCCTTCCTGAAGGCACTGCCTCTGATTTGGGATTTCGCATCATACCATTTCCAGAGAGCCAAACCCAGAATCATGCGTCTGAGCCTTGAATGCGTTAGCCAATGCTGCTAACAGATGCTGCCACATTATATATTTTTTTGGAATCAGAGTGTCACTCTGTCACCCAGGCTAGAGTGCAGTGGCATGCTCATGGCCATCACAGCCTCAGCCTCCTGGACTCAGGCAATCCTTCTGCCTCAGCCTACAGGCACACGCCACCACACCTGGCTATTATTATTTTTTTCTTTTTTGGTAGAGACAGGTCTCACTACGTTGCCTAGGCCTGTCTTCCACTCCGGGGCTCAAGTGATCCTCCTGCCTCAGCTTCCCAAAGTGCTGGGATTACAGGCTACAGGCTGAGCCACCAAGCCCAGTCCTGCCCCAGCACTTCTTGTCCAGTTTCGGGGATGGCTGACGTGGGGACGGACGAGTGTAGCTCCTTCTGTGGACGAGACCTGCTGTGCACACTGTGGGGTGGCAGCCTTGGAGGACCCTTTGCCACCATCACCAGGAAGCCCCCAGCCCAAAGCCCTTTCTCAGGAGTGAACAGTTCGTCCATGTTCTTCCTAGCGGGACTCTAACACCTCCAGCCCCTTGAGAACTAACCACGCGGGTAAACACACTTCAACAGAAATGGCTCAGGGTGCGCCCTGTGTGCCCTGAAAAACCCTACCAGCCTCAGCGTTTCCTCAGAGACAGAGAAAATCTTCCTGATGAGACTGGAAGTGAGTTGGGGTGACCAGAACCCCCCCGGCAGGGTGCAGGGCTGGTCTACCGGTCAAGTGATCGAGGAACACCTTGACAGGGCCCGAAGTCTGTCAGGTGGATAGGTACCTAGACTTGTGGCAGGTGCAGTGAAGGGTGGACAGAGGTCTTGGGGCGGCACTGCTGTTCAAGGGGCTTACTGGACCCCACCGAAGCCTCCCCCGATTCCAGAATCTTCTGGGCTCCTCAGAGCCTGGGCCCCCCCCCGACCATCCTGGGTCACCCTCTCCCTTCATGGAGCTGGGATGCTGAACACGAGGCTGCAGGCGGTGACCACGGGGGCTTCAAGGGCTTTTGTCCTCTGACAAGGACACACTCCCCCAGACACCCATGGAGAGCTTCAAACTTACTCATGACTCCTTACGCAAGAGCCTTAAATTGCCCCTTATTGTTGTGACTATGAATTTATTTTATGCATTGTCCTCTCAAGCCTGTGTCCTCCCCTGTGATGTGTATGTGCTTTTATTGAAAGTTTTTAAAAAACTGTATTATAAACTTCAAACATGGAAAAGCACAGAGGGTATCGTTGTGAATGCCTATGTAACCAGTGTCTATATTTAACAGTTGCTACCATTTTGCCTTATTTGCTGCACCCATTTTTTTTCTAAATTATTTTAGAGTCACTGTCTTCATGACATTTTCCCCTAAATATTTTTTTTAGACATTTTTCTTTTAAAAATGACATTTGAGCCGGGCTCGGTGGCTCAGCCTGTAATCCTGCGCTTGGGAGGCTGAGGTGAGGGAATTGCCTGAGCCCACGGGTTTGAGACCTGCCTGGGCCACTCGGCGAGACCTCATCTCTACAATCAATCAAAAAATGAGCTGGGCGTGACAGTGTGCGCCTATAGTTCTGGCTACTCGGAAGGCTGAGGTGGAGGGATCGCCGGAGCCCAGCAGGTTGCGGCTGCGATGGCCGGGAGCGGCCACTGCACTCCAGTCTGGGCGACAGAGTGAGACTCCAACTCAAAAATAAATAAATAAATAAATAAAAATGAATAAATAAAAATGACATTTGGCCAGACATGGTGGCTCGCACCTGTGATCCCATCACTTTGGGAGGCTGAGACAGGAGGATTGCTTGAGGGCAGGAGCTCAAGATCAGCCTGGGCAACATAGCGACATACCATCTCTTAAAAAAACAGCAAAACACACACAAAAAACCTAGCCAGCCATGGTGGCTCCTACCTGTAGACCCACCCACTCAAGAGGCTGAAGCCAGACGATCAGTGGAGTCCAGGGGTTTGAGACCCACACGGGCAGTATAGTGAGACCTTGTCTCTATAGAAAACAAAACCAGCCAGGCTCAGCGGCTCAGCCTGTCATCCCGGGCCTTGGGAGGCGGAGGTGAGTGGATGGCCCGAGCCCGCGGGTTCCAGACCCGCCCGGGCAACTTGGCGAGACCTCATCTCTCCCATAAACCAGAAAATTAGCCGGGCGTGGTGGTCCCGGCGACTGGGAAGGCTGAGGCCGAAGGATCGCCGGAGCCCAGCAGGTGGAGGCTGCGGTGGCCCAGAGCATGCCACAGCACTCCGGCCTGGGCAAC
>NW_007059716.1:140031-140636 GCF_000164805.1 Carlito syrichta
CCGCCCTCCGGCCTGGGCCACCAGGTGAGACTCCAACTCAAAAAAAAAAAAAGGGCATTGTGTATGTGTAAGTGTATCCCTGGGAATGAGTTTGTGTGAGTAGGTGTGTGTGTCTGTGTGCATGTGTGAGTATATGTGTGTGTGTGTGTGTGTGCGTGCGTGTGTGTGTGCATGTATTTGTGACGGCAGGAGGCTCTGGGGACCGGCCCGGGCCGCAGACGGCCCCCATAGCTCGCCCCACCCCGCGCCGGCTGCCCGCGGAGTTCCACTCTGCCCTCACCTCCTCCCCGGAGTGGGCAGCGGCGAGGGGGCCTCCGTCCCCGCTCGCGGGCTGAGGCCCCGCTTGTACCCAGCCGCGCGCGCGCGACGACGGCAGCGGCCAAGGCTGTTCCCGGCAGCCCCCCCCACGGCGCCCACTGGCCTTCCCGGGTGTCCAGTCGCGACGACGGCAGCGGCCAAGGGCTGTTCCCGGCAGCCCCCCCACGGCACCCACTGGCCTTCCCGGGCGTCCAGTCGCGACGACGGCAGCGGCCAAGGGCTGTTCCCGGCAGCCCCCCCACGGCGCCCACTGGCCTTCCCGGGCGGCCAGTCGCGACGACGGCAGC
>NW_007059717.1:0-1286 GCF_000164805.1 Carlito syrichta
ATATGAAATGGTACAGTGATTGCAAGGGTTCAAATGTTAGAATAGGTACAGGAGTGTGAACTTTGAAGGGTTCATGTGTTGGAATGGGTACAGGACTGGGCTTAGGGTATTGGTATATGTTAGGGTACAGGGCTTGGAAGGCAGCAAGTGTTGGAATGGGTAGAAGAGTTGGTTGGGGGTATGGGTGTGTGATAGTTCTAGAGTTTGGAAGGGTGCAGATGTTCGAGTGGTACAGGACTGTACTGAGGAACAAGTATATGAAAGGGTACAGGACTTGGAAGTGTACAGGTGTTGGAATGGGTTCAGGAGTGGGTTTGGGGTATGGGTATATGATAGGTTACAATGCTTGCATGGATGCAGGTATTAGAATGAGTGCAGGACTGGGTTAGAGGTATAGGTATAAAGAAAGGGTGTAGGACTTGGAAGGGTTCAGATGCTCAAATGGGTAGAGGAGTAGGTTTGGGGTACAAGTATAAGAAAGTGTACAGGGTTTGGAAGTGTTCAGGTGTTGGAATAGGTACATAACTGAAATTGGGGGTACAGGTATATGAAAGGGTACAGAGATTGAAAATGTACAGGTGTTGGAATGGGTTCAAGAGTGTGTTTGTGATATGGGTATAAGATAGGTGGCAGTGCTTAAAGGGTGCAGGTGTTAGGATGGGTACAGGACTGAGTTTAGGGTACAAATATAATAAAGGTTACAGGGCTTGGAAGAGTTCACATGTTGGAATGGGTACAGGAGTCTGTTGTGGGTATGAGTATATGATAGGTTATGGAGCTTGGAAGGGTGCAAGTGTTGGAATGGGTAGAGGAGTTGGTTGGGGTGTGGGTATGTTATAGGATACAGGACTTTGAAGGGTTCAGGTGTTGGAACAGGCACAAGAGTGGGTTAAGGGTATGGGTATATCTATGTTCCAGGCATTGGAAGCATACAGTTGTTGGAAATGCTTCAGAAGTGGGTTTGGGGTATTGATATATGATAGGATAAAGGGCTTGGAAGGATCAGGTTGTGGAATGGGTACAGGGCTGCCTTTGGGGTACAAGTATATGATAGGGTACAGGGCTTAAAAGTGTACAGCTGTTGAAATGGGTTCAGAAATGGTTTGGAGCATGAGTATATGACAGGTTGCAAAGCCTGGATGAGTGCAGGTATTAGAATGAGTACAGGACTGGGTGTGGAGTAAAGGTATAAGAAAGGGTATAATACTTGGAAGCCTTCAAGTATTGGAATGGGTAGAGGAGTAGGTTTGGGGTGCAGGTGTATGAAAGGGTACAGGGCTTGGAAG
>NW_007059718.1:0-1303 GCF_000164805.1 Carlito syrichta
CCTCAGCCTTCCAAGTAGCTGGAATTACAGGTGCGCACTACCATGCCCAGCTAATTTTTTGATTTATTGTAGAGATGAGGTCTCACCAAGCTGGCAGGTCTCGAACCCACTCACCTCAGCCTCCCAAGGCGCGGGATTACAGGTTGAGCCACTGACCCCAGCAATCTGGGAAGTTTTTTTGGAGGGTGAGTTCCTTATAGTACAGGCTTCCCCCATTAGGTAAGTGTTCTAGGAACCCACTGGCATCAGTGTACCAACAACTAGTGTTGTTTTTAGAGGCTACATCTGGTTTCAGTGAATTTTTGTTTTGGAGATTCTTTCAACGCTTTTGCCCATTTCATGATGGGTGATTTACACAAACAAGCTGCCCACACCATACTGAGTGTTCAGCAGTTTTGACCAAAAAATAACATGACTCCCATGCTCCACCCTCCCTATTCACCTGATCTCACCCAAGCGACTTTTTTTGTTTGTTTGTTTCCCTGGATGAAAAAAAATCCTCAAAGGGAAACTAAAACCCAGCAGAAATACTAAAAGGCATCAAAATGGACAAGTTCAAAAACTGTTTTGAGCAATGGAAAAAGCATCTTAATAGGTATACTGCATTAAACAGAGACTACTTTGAAGGTGACTGAAGTTTAAACATGTAAGAATAAATATACAATTTTAATAAATAAATTCCATTTTGGGGTGGTCTCCCCTCATACATCATGGGCCAGTCCCACCTACATTTTGCAGCTTATGTGATCACTGATTCTATATACAATTTCTGGCACCTGTGTGTCTCTTTTGCCAGCTCAGCCATTCAGTTTAAGCAGTACTGATTACATGTCCCCCCTAGTATTTTCAGGTACAGCAGTAGCATTTTCAGGGTTTATTGGTTTTTCATATTGCTGGAACTAAAAGTTATCTTCTCAGGCTCCTCGACTGGGAACTTGTTCTCTGCCTGTTCTTTTACCTTATCCTCGGTTTGTCCCTTCTATGAGAGTCCTTATTTGGCCCTCTTCTCTTTTCTCCTTTTCCTGGAGCTCCTTATCTACCCCAGCAAGATCTATGGATCCCTGGGCCCTAATAGCTTTTAACAAGGAAGTAGGACAAATTGTACTGACAGAGCTGGGTTTGAATCTTTTTTCTGCCACTTACTAACTGAATGACCCGGGGGCAAGTTCCTTGGCCATTCTGAGCCTTTGGAGGCAGGCTGTGAATGTGCAGTGAATAAGAGGAATTGAGATCTTCATCAGCTGACTTAGGGTATGGGTGTGCCTTGTGATTATACATGTGATGAGGGGATTCAAGTCCATGA
>NW_007059719.1:0-2825 GCF_000164805.1 Carlito syrichta
TGGGACAGCCTTTCCTGGCACCTGCTGAATGCCAGGCCTAGAGACGGAATTCAGCATCTGCCAACCAGCCACAAAAGCCCGAGCCAGCGTTCACTGAGCGCCTGCTGAATGCAGGGTCGCGAGTCATGATTAATTGCCTACTGAGTGCAAAGCTTTTCAGCCTGTGCTTACTGAGCGCTTACTGAAAGCATGGCTTTGGAGCCAGCTTTTACTGAGCACCTGCTGAATGCGAGGCCTCGAACCAGCATTTACCAAGTACGAAATGAACACAAAGCTTCAAGCCCGTGTTTTGTCTGTCTGTTTGTTTGTTTGTTTTCTGAGTCACAGTCTCACTCTGTCGCCCACTCTGTCGCCACGGCCCCCACAGCCTCGACCGGCAGGGCTCCGGCCATCCTTCCGCTTCAGCCTTCCAAGTAGCCGGAGCCACAGGCGTGCGCCACCATGCCTGGCTAATTTTTAAAATTTACTGTAGAGACGAGGTTGCGCCAAGCTGCCCGGGCTGGCCATGAACCAGTAAACCCTGGCTTGAAGGCCGGGCTCCACGGCTCAGGCCGTCCACTCGCCTCGGCCTCCCAGAGTGCTGGGATGATGGGCTGAGCCACGGAGCCCGGCCTTCAAGCCAGGGTTTACTGAGCACCTGCTGAACGCCTGGTCTTGGAGCCAGCATGAACTGAGCACCTACTGTGTGGAAGACGCGGCGCCATGACCCTGGCACTTCTCCAGGGCCGGCCCCCGGGAGGACCTCAGGGTGGACACGTGGGACCTTCGGGCTGTGTGTGGACTTACTTGGCCATGCGCTGGCTCGGAGGAGACGAGTGTCACGCCCGTGCCGGGGCCGGAGCAGGCGCCAGGGTCCCCGAGGGACTCCGGAGCGGGTGGGAGGGGAGGGGGCACCCACCTTGTACTTCTCCCTCCGCCAGCACAGGAAGGCCCGCTCCGTGAACCGAGCATGGTAGGCGGGGTCATTGGCCTTGACCTCCCAGGTGAACGCTGGGGGGGGACAGCACCGTGTCCCTGGAGCGCGGGCCGGGACAAACACCCCTGACGACGCTCAGGGAAGGAGGCCTAATGGGGCCCGGGGGACCCAGGCCCCAGGGACGCCCGACCCGGGGGGGCCGCTCCAGCCACAAACAAGCAGGCGCGTGGCGGGCGAGGGTTGCCCGCCCCCAAGCACACCAGGGCCGACACACGTGGACCCCAGGAGGGCCCCCTGCCCTGGCCCCAGGCTCCCTCCGGGCTCTGAGGACAGGAGGCCTGCTAGGGCCCGCCCGTTCTGCAGACAGGGTAAACTGAGGCTGGGCAGTGCAGCTATTCCCAAGCCTCGGGTCTCCCGACCAGCAAGAGGGTCTCCCGACCAGCAAGAGGGTCTGGGTACCAGGTGACCAGGTGGGAAGCCAGGTGAGGCCCGACGTGCAGACTTGGGGGATCCCCCGGCCCTTTCAGCCCGCGGCGGCCCCTCCTCTGCCCCTGCGCCCGCCCACTGCCCGGGACACACACCTGAGGCCCTGTCTTCCTCCAGGTCTTCTTGGCGGGTCAGATTGCCCATGCTGGAGGGGCTAGCGAGAGGGACTGGTCAGGCCCGGGGCCCCGCCTCCTTGGGACCACCACTGGGCCCACCGGAGCCACGGCCCAGGGCGACCCTTCTCAAATGTCACCTCCACACCCACCGGCTGCCTCCCCGACCCCGGGTTCCGAAGGTCCAGGTCTGGGCCGTGTGGCCCCCCGGACACCCTCAGGGGGCGCCGAGCTGACCCCCAAACCCGCCACAGCCTCCCCTCGGCCAGTGACCCCCCGACCCGCCAGCAACCCGCAGCTGCCTCACCGTCCCCAGAGCAGCCAGCCGACCGCAAAGGGCTGCTCCCCCGGCCACATCAGCCCCGGCCACTGACGTCTGCACCCGTCGGGTCCCTCCGCCTCTTCCTGGGGCGACCCTCCTGTCCTCCTTCCCCACCGCCCACCCGGCACCTGACTAAGTGCCCAGCCGACGTTTGTTGACCGACTGAGACCTCCGGGTTTGTGTGTCGCAAAGCAGGGGGCACTCGAGGGCCAGGCGGCCCTGCGGGGTCTGCACATGGCCTCGGGGCTGCGTGGAGGCAGGACCCGGCCAGGCAGTCGCCCACCGTGGCGGGGGCGTGGCAGAGGCAGGCGCCACGCGGGCAGAGGAGGTGGGCCCCTTCCCCACCGGCAGGATCTGGAGCCTTTGTGCAGGGAGCCCTGGTCCGGCCCCCCGAGACTGTGAAGACCGCCCCCGAGGGCAGCCCCGGCCGCTCCCCAAACCACCCCTGGCACCGGCAGCCCCACCCGGCGGAGCGGAGCCCAGGCCGTTCCCGCACGGGCGCCCTTCCTGCAAGCCAGACGGAGGCGTCCTCGGCCTCCGGGCCTTGGCCGCTGCTTCCCAGGCCGTCCTGGCGTGGCCTCGCGCCTCCACTGGGCCTGGCCTCGGCCTGGGGTGGCTCCGTCCCGGCTCCCACCGCCTTCTCTCCGCCTGGGTCCCGGCGGCCTGCCGAACCCCAAACCTCCCGGGGCAGGGGCGGCTGGTGCGGAGTCACCGGTGTCCCCGGGGCCCGGGAGGGCGCCCGGCTCAGGGCCGGCGCTGGTCTTCCCGGGAGCCCGGCTTGACCAGGTGAGGAAAAGCGAGGCTCCGGGCGACCGAGGCTTGGCAGTGGGCACCGGAGGGGCGGAGAGCGGGTGGCGTGGGGGTGTCAGGAGGCACAGGCTTGGGGGCCAGAGCCCACCCGCTCTGTCGAGGGGCAGAGCGCACAGCGCCGGCCGCCTCCCTCTGCTGGCCAGACGCCCCCCGTGGGCCAGAAGCCCCCAGTGTCCCC
>NW_007059720.1:0-5895 GCF_000164805.1 Carlito syrichta
TGACCAGATCTCCTCTCTGTTGGGTGCACCGGTGTCAGGGACTCCTCTCTGATGTGTTCCCTACCGACTTGAACTCTTTTGTGACCAGTTACCTAGTGAGTGGTCATCCTTCTAATTGATTCCACAGTGACTGGATCTAGTCTGTTATGGGTGCTTTAATGACTGGTTTCCTCTGTGTTTGGGGTCTCAAGGACTGTCTTCTACTGATGTGTGCCCTTGTGACTATCCCTTCCCTTGGATGGGTGATCTAGTGACTGGATCTCCTTAATGGGTGTCACAGTGACTGATTCTCCTTGGCAATTGGTAATTCTCTCACAGGCCCTCCTCTTTAATAGATGCCTAAGTGATAGCCCTTCCTTTGTGATAGATGCCTCAGTGATCGTGCCTTCTCTGTGATGCATTTTCCATTAACAATCCTTCACCCATAATTAATACCCTAGTTATTAGCCATCCTATGTGTTGTATGCACCAGTGACTGACTCGTCTCTGTGATTGGTATCCCAGTAACTGTCTCTCAAGACCATTATAGATACTCGTGACTAACTCTGGTGTACTGAGTACTCCAGTGACAAGCTCTTCTTTGTGATAGTTACCCCAGTGACTGATAATGGATGCCCCAATGAGTGGTCCTAATCTATGATGGGTGTAACATTGGTAAGCTTTCCTTTATAATTGGTGCCACAGTGAATGGGACCTCTTCTTAATGTGTGCCCCAGTGACTGATCCTCATCCCTTGTGTTTACTCCAAGTGATGAGGTCTTCTTTGTCATTGGTGCCCCAGTGACTGGATCTCCACCATAATCATAAACCCAGTGAATAACCATACTCTGAGATGGTTGTCCCGATGACTGGTTCTCTTCCATAATGTGTGTGTGTCCAACTGATTAGCCCTCCTCTGTTGTTGGTACCACAAGTCAAGTGCTTCATTATGTTGGGTCTCCCAGTGACTATCCCTCTTTTATGAGTCGTGCAACCTTGAAAGCCTGACTCTGATTGGTACACCAGTGACTGGCCCTGATCTGTTATGGGTGCCTCAGTTACTGTTCCTCCTCTGGGATGGGTACCCTAATGACTGGCTCTCCCGTGGAATGGTTACTCAGTCAGTATACCTCTTCTGTGATGATTGCCCAATGACTGCACCTCCACTGTTATGTGTGCCAGTCAACTCGACCTCCTGTTTGATAAGTGCCCCAATGACAGAACCACATCAGTGATCAGTGCCACAGTGACTGTGTCTTCTATAGTGGGTGCCTATGTGGGAAACTCTCCTTTATTATTTGTATTACAGTGACTGTGCCTCCTCAGTGATGTGTGCCTTGGTACTGGCATTCCTTCATAATGGATGCCATAGTAACTAACCTTGCTCTATAATAGGTGTCCCCATAGTTAGACCTCATCCATAGAAGCTGTCTCATAATTAAGCCCTCCTTTCTAATGGCTGTCCCAAACAATGGAAATAAAAAATGACTGGCCCAAAAATATGACAGGTATTTGGTAATGAATGGAAAGGTAAGTAAGGCTCAAAAAATACAAGATGCAACACTGAAATAACATGTAACAGAGATATTTGCAATAAAAATTTCATCAAGGAAATAAATAGCAAGATGACAAGCATGGAAAGTAAAATTAATCAACCTGAAGATAGAATCTCAGAAATTGAAGAACAGTACATGGAATTAACCAATCTGTAAAAGACATAGAAAGAAGACTCAGAAAGAAAGAACAATGCCTACAAGGGATGTGCGATTATAACAAGAGGCCAAACCTACACCTGTTTGGTATCCCAGAAGAAGAAAGGGAAATGGAGAACAACTTGGAGAAGTATTCCACGAAGAAAGCTTTCCCCATCTAACCAGGGATGTGACCAGCCAAGTACAAGCGATAGAGAGAACCCCCACAAGACATCAACTGAGATCAACCCTAGAAAAATAATAATTCTCCTACAAAATATACAAAAAGAAAAAAATCCTAAGGGCAGAAAGAAAGAAAAGTCAGACTACCTACCAGGAAAAACCAATCACAATAGCAGCAGACCTATCAGAAAAACACTAAAAACAAGAAGGGACTGGAACCTCCTCAAAGATACACAATTTCAAGCAAGAATTTCCTCTCCAGCCAAGTTCAACTTCATCAGTGATGGAGAATTAAAATCATTCTCAGACATCCAATCCCTAAGAGATTATGCAGCTTCCAGACCAAATCTACAGGAGGTGCTTATAAAGGTATTAAGCACACAAGAAATAATAAAAAAAAAGACCACGTACTTCCCAAGAGAATAGCAGAGCAAAGTATCATCATAGAATACAGCACATCAAGAAACTTGAAAACACACATATACATTAATCCCAGAGCCAAAACAAAACAAGCAAACAAAGCCTGAATGTGAATAGACTAAATGCACCACTGAAAAAGCCCAGAACAGCAAACTAGATACGAAACCATGACCCAATTATTTGCTGCATCCAGGAGACTTGTCTCCATATAAGGGATGCATACAGACTCAAAATCAAAGGAAGGAAAATGAATTTCCAGGCAAATGCATTACAAAAGAGGATGGGAGTTGCAATATTAATATAAGACAAAGCAACATTTAAGCTATCAAAGATTTTAAAAGATGCAAAAGAATACTATGTAATTATAAAAGGTTCAATTCGTCAACAAGAAATAACTATCCTAAAATTTATGCACACAAAATAGGAGTAGCAGAATTTATAAAGCAAACACTAAGTAAAATAAAAAGAGAAATTGACTCTAATACTATTACAGCATGAGGACTTGGATATCCTGCTAAAAGCCCTAGATAAATTATCAAGGCAAAAAATCAACAAGATTTAGAACCTAAACTTGACACTCTACCAAAATAACTTAATACATACTTAGATTATTCTACCCAACAACAAAAGAATACACATTCTACTCAGCATAGCATGGGACATAATCCAAGATCAATCATATCCTTGGTCATAATTAAAGCATATACAAATTCCACAAGGTTTAAATCTTATCATGCTCACTCTCAGATCACAGTGGAATAACAATAAATACCAACAACAGCAACATTTACCCAAAGCCAACAAAGACATGGACACTAAACATCAGGATGCTGAACAATTACTGAATCAACACTGAAATTAAAGAAGAAATTAAAAGATTCCTGGAAACAAATGAAAATGAAAAAATACCTTACAAAACCCCTGGGATACCATGAAATCAGTTCTAATAGTGGAATTGATATCTCTGCAAGCATACATCAAGAAAACTGAAAGATCACAGGTGGACAGCCTAATAAATGAGCAAAGAGAGCTGGAATGAGAAGACCACCAAAATCCCAACTTTAACTGAAGAATGTAAATCACCAAAATAAAAACACAAATACAGGACAGAGAAGACAAAAATATCATAGACGACATCAACTAAACAAAAAGCTGGTTCTCTGAAACAATTAAGAAGATTGATGGATGCCCTAGACAGAATGACGAAGAAAAAGAGAGAAAAATCCCAAATAAGCACCATCAGAAATACAAAATATCAAATCAAAACTGATCCCCAAAAAATACAAAAGATTATCAGAGATTACTATGCACACCTATATGGAGACAAATTTAATAACATAACTGAAATGGAGGAATTTCTGAAATTACACAACTTCCCTAGGTTGAAACAAGAAGACACTGAGACACTAAATAGACCAATAACAACCCAGTAAATTGATTCTGTCATATGTAATCTACCTACAAAAAAAAAAATCCCTGAACCAGATGACTTTCCAGCAGAATTCTACAAAACATACAAGCAGGAGCTCATACCAATCCTTTTTAAAGTATTCCAGAAAACTGAGAAAGATGGTTCTTCCCAAATAATTTTAAAAAGCTAACATCATACTGATACCCAAACCAGGTAAAGATCCAACAAAAAAAGAGAACTACAGGCCAATATCTCTTATGAACACACATGGAAAAATCCTCTATAAGATTCTAGCAAATTGGATCCAAATATGAATCTCAAAAATTATCTGCCATGACCAAAGAGGCTTCATCCTAAAGATGCAGGGCTGGTTCAACATATACAAGACTATAAATGTCATTAAATACATCAACATATGTAAAAACAAGAACCACATGACTATCTCATAAGATGCTGAAAAAACTTTTGAAATAATACAACATCACTTCTTGATAAAAACCTTCAAACACCTTGGTATAGAAAGAACATACCTCAAAATAGTTAGTGTCATCTACGACAAACCCACAGCTAACATATTACTAAATGTAGAGAAACTGCAAATATTTCCTCTGTAATCTGCATCACGACAAGGGTGCCCACTCGCACCTCTCTACTTCAATGTTGTGTTGCAAGTCCTAGTTTACGAAATTAGATAAGAAAAGAAACACAGTGTATCCAAATAGGAAAAGAGGAGGTTAATTATTCCTCTTTGCTGATGACACAGCAGGTTGAGGCTGCGGTGGCCAGGAGCGGCCACTGCACTCCAGTCTGGGTGACAGAGTGAGACTCCAACTCAGAAAAAAAAGAAAGAAAGAAGATAAATAAGTGGGACCTCATTAAACTAATGAGCTTCTGAAAAGCGAAAGAAAGCATCAAGAGAACAGGGAGACAGCCCACAGAATGGGAAAAATACATATACCAACTGTATAACTGACAAAGGCCTAACATCTAGGAATTGCAAGGAACCCAAATGCGCCAAAAGGAAAACAAAACAAACAACCTCATTCAAAAGTGGCAAAAGACATGAATATACACTTCTCAAAAGAAGATACTGGCAGACAACAGACACATGAAGAAATGCTCAGTCTCACTCATCATCAGAGAAATGCAGAGCAAAACCACATGGAGATACCACTTAATCCCAGTAAGAATGGCCAATATTAATAAAACAAACCACAACAAATGCTGATGAGGATGTGGAGAAAAAGAAACGCTTCTACACTGCTGGTCGGAATGCAAGCTAGTACAACTTTTTTGGAAGACAGTGTTGCAGTATCTGAAGAAATAGAAATTGCCCTTCAATATGACACAGCAATTTCTCGATTAGACATTTACGTGGAGGACTCAAATCATTCCACAAAATGATACCTGCACACATATGTTTGTTGCAGCTCTTTCACAATAGAAAAAACATGGAACCAACCACGTTGCCCATCGCAACTGGACTGGATTAAAAATGTGGTACATAAACAGAATGGATTATTATACAGCAATAAAGAAGGAGAAACATATGGACATTGCAGCAACTTGGATTGTTTTAGAGTCAATTATACTCACTGATGCATCACAGAAATAAAGAGCAGAAAACCATATGTTCTCACTCCTAAGCAGACCTCGAACAATTATAATACTATAAGAAAGTGATTGTCAGTAGTGGGAAACTTTCAGGGGAGGGAGTGGGATTGGCAGTTGAGGGAGACTGCTAGGGGACTGAGTGACATACCTCATCATCAAAGGTACCAGAATTATCAACGGTTGTATACCTAACCCTGAGTTGTACTCCACATCCTTATAATTAAAAAAAGAAATAACAAAAAATATGCTGAATTTCCATGTATTCAGGACTTTATAGATAGCTTGTCATCATGACTTATGCATCTCCTCTCATATGTCCTATGTGAGTCATATGTTTGCCTGTACACATTTGTACTGGAAAACCATTCCAGGTTCCTACAGTTATTCACAAATTTCCTCTAATGGAGGCTGTGGCTGAAGAAATAGCCATGGCTCATGACCTGTTCGCCATGATTGACTTTTCCCAAATTCATACTAAACTGAGCTCCTTTTCCACTGTCCTAATTAAGTTTGCTAAGAAATTTCAGTGCAATTTCTCTTTCTTTTTTTTTTTTCATTAATCAGTATTTTTTTATTATGGTTTTGTGGGGTACAGTT
>NW_007059721.1:0-1686 GCF_000164805.1 Carlito syrichta
GTAATCCTGTGCCTTTGGGAGGCTGAGGTGAATGGATTGCCTGAGCCCGCAGGTTCAAGACCCGCCTGGGCAGGCGAGACCTCGTCTCTACACTAAAATCAAAAAATTAGCTGGGCGTAGTAGCGCACGCCTGTAATTCCAGCTACTTGGAAGGCTGAGGCGGAAAGATCGCCGGAGCCAGCAGGTCGAGGCCGCGGTGGCCGGGAGCGTGCCACTGCATCCCAGTCTCGGTGACAGAGTGAGACTCCAACTCAAAAAACAAAATAAAACATATATATCTTTTGGACTAGGTGTCTGGGAGAATACGACAAAGAGTGCATGCAGTGTGTGTGCACACGGTCACCCCCTCCACCCTGGACACTTGTCTTCCAGGAGGGCCCAGATTCCCTGAGTGGGTGCAGACAGCGGGGACGGTGTGGAGAGTATGGTGAACAGCGGGTGGTCCTGGAAGGCCTGCTGGCTTCCGCTTGTCCCAGGCCCAGTACTTCCTGCTGCTTGTGGGGTCACGGGACCTGTGCCCTTGTCACCTTCTTTATGTGGCCTCCCTGCCCTCGCTTCGTGCATGCCGTCGAGGCCTTCTCCGGGCTTACCTCCCTGAATCTGGAGGTCCTGGTCTCCAGGGCTGGGTGGTTACATGTGGGATCACACCCGAGCCTGGGAGCCCGTTTGGAATTCCGAATTACAATCGGATGAGGCCGTGGTGAGGGAGGGCAGAGGCCACGGGAGCCACATCTGCCACCAGGGCCTGGCCGGCCTGGGCTCTGAGCAGCCACGGTGGCCGCCTGCAGCAGAGACTGGCACTGGGCAGGGGAACCGTCTCCTGGGCAGGCAGTGGCTTCTCCGGCTGAGGCTTTGGGAGGGTGGCCAGGCTCTGGATGACTGGCCCCTGGCCTGGGACCCAGTTTCCCCATGTGTAAAAGGGGTGACAGTAGCTCTTCAGGCTGGCGGTTGAGGAGTCAGGACGGGTGTGTGCGCTTGGCATGGAGAGGACGTCCCACCTACCCTCCACCTGGAGCATGACCCCTGCTGCCTCCTGGGGTCTTTGCAAGGATCTGCCTGTGCTGTGAAAGTGTCTGTGATTTGAACATTCGGACCTTACTGTTATCCGGGAGGCTCAGGTAGGGTAGAAAGGAGCTTGGACGCCAGATCTGAGTGCTGGCCACGCTGCGGGCCTCCTGGAGTCTGTCTGCCCAGAGGCCGTGCTCACTGCGCCCAGGCACCTTTGCCGGATTTGGAGACAGGAAGCTGGAGACCCTGGAGCCAGCTTGCCTGGGTCTTTGGCCCTGCACTGCCTTTCAGCAGCTGGGGGGACCTTGGGCATGTGATGGACTTAATTCCCGCATGCAGCAGACCGCACTCCTGAGTGTCCGCCAAGGGCTGAGCGAGTGCACCGGCCAAAGCAGAAACCCAGGTTTTAGCCCAGTAGGGGAGGTGGAGGTGACCACATCATGGGAGAAGAAACACAGGACAGCGAGTCCTCTGGAGGACCCGGGAAGCGGGTGGTGACCGTGGGGGCCCAGTCCTGTCTTGCTCGCGGAAGCACTTTGCCCCAGGCCTGGCCCCGTCAATGGTCGCGTTATTGTTGTTGTTATTATTATTACTGTTTTTGAGTCGGAGTCTCACTCCGTCGCCCAGACTGGAGTGCAGTGGCCGCTCCCGGCCACCACAGCCTCGACCTGCTGGGCT
>NW_007059721.1:2093-8818 GCF_000164805.1 Carlito syrichta
GAGATGAGGTCTCGCTGCCCAGGCGAGTCTCGAACCCGCGGGCTCAGGCAGTCCACTCACCTCAGCCTCCCAAAGGCGCGGGATTACAGGCTGAGCCACCGAGCCTGGCTTTTTGTTGTTGTTATTAAGGTGACATGGTGGCAGGGACTTGGGTGGCACTCAGGGCTGAATCCTGGCGCGGTCCCCCTTCTTCCCCCCTCGGGCTGCCCCTGGGAACGTGGGGGCACATGGGGGAGGGGCCGCCATCCGGTCCTCAGCCCCTTCTGGGGCGGGGCTAGTGGCAGTGGCCCAGGCGGCCCTTGGCTGCCAGCAGGGGCGGCCGCGCTCTTTGGGGCCAGGAGCGGCAGCCTCAGCTCTGTGCCGGCATTAGCAGCCCGGCAGGGCTCTTGCTTAATGGGATTTTCTCCCCAAATGCTGTCATTATCGCCATCCAAATACTGATTACTGAGCAGCTGACGTCCGGGCCCTGGACGGCAGCCAGGGAGCTGGGCTGGGCCCAGGAGGGGACTTGGCGCCTCTTGTCGCCCGGGCTGCATCCCCTCCCCCTTCTGGAAGCCAGCCTGCGGCGGGCACACAGCTAGTGGGCACCTGCAGTGTGTGGCATGGGCTCCGGGGTCCAATGGGGACCTGTTTCTGGGAGCCTGTGGCCGGTGTAAGAGGAGGAGGTTATGTGGGCATGGGACCCCAGCGCAGGCCTTGGGGCCGGAAGGGCCCGGTTTGGATCCTGGCTCTGCCAGCTGCCACCCTAGCTGGGCAACTCGAGTGACTCGATTTTCTCATCTATTTTGTTTTGAGTTGAAGTCTCACTCTGTCGCCCAGAGTGCCATGGCATGCTCATGGCCACCCCAGTGTCGACCCACTGGGCTCCGGCGAGCCTTCCGCCTCAGCCTTCCAAGGAGCCTGAACGACAGAGGCGCACCACCACGCCCGGCTGATTTTTTTTTTTTTTTTTTTTTTAGTTGGAGTCTCACTCTGTCACTCAGCCTGGAGTGCAGTGGTAGCTGGAACTACAGGCGTGCGCTACCACGCCCGGCTAATTTTTGATTTATTGTAGAGATGAGGTCTCGCCAAGTTGCCCAGGCAGGTCTCGAACCCGCGGGCTCAGGCAATCCACTCACCTCAGCCTCCCAAGGCGCGGGATTCCAGGCTGAGCCACCGAGCCTGGCTCCTATTTTGTTTTTAATTTTTTGAGTTGAGGTCTCACTCTGTTGTCTAGGCTGGTGTGCAGTGGCACCATCTTGGCTCACAGCAGTCTCAACCTCCTGGGCTCAGGCAATCCTTCCGCCTTAGCCTCCTGAGTGGCTGGGATGACAGGTGTGTGCCACCACGCCCGGCTAACGTTTTGATTTTTTTTGTAGAGATGAGCTCTCTCTATGCTGCCCAGGTTGGTCTAAAACTCCCAGGCTCAAGCAATCCTTCCGCCTCGGCCTCTCAAAGTGATGCGATGACAGGTGTGAGCCACTGCACCTGGCCCTGATTTCCTAATCTATATAATGGGACCAGTGGACACACTTACCTCGCAGGGCTGAGAAGTTCAGATGAAAGGATCCATGTAAAGTGGGTAGGATAATCTCCAACGTTGGTGCCCGTCGGTGTACAGGTGGGGCTTGTGAGAGTCATTCGGTGGCGGTGGGAGGTCGGAGGGAGGGACTGGGGATTGCCCTGCTGGGGAGGTGGGATTTGAACCGGGCCTAGAGGGTGGGGTGGGATATAGGGGAGCAGAGAGGGAGTGGGCGTCAGGGAGTCTGGGGGGCTTTCCGGAGGTGCGTCCCTGTGTTGGGCAGGGCAAAGGAGTAGGTTCCCGAGGGGTGAGGCTGTGTGGTGACTTCCGGGAGGCGATGAACCTGAGGGGCGTGGAGCCGGGAACCGGGAGCCATGGTGGGGCGATGTGAGTCTTCACGACAATTTTAAAAGCGATTTAACGGTCTTTCACACATCCACAGAGTTGGGTAAATATCCCCACTGTCCAATTTTGGAGTATTTTGATCACCCCGAAAGATCCCTTTGAGCTCATTGTAATTTTTTGTTTTATTACGATTTCAAACGTATAGGAAATTGACAACGAAGCCGCAAGGAACCTTGTGCATCCTTCATCCAGATGCAGTTGTTCACATCTGGCTGCATTTGCTTTGTTGTAGGTTGCAAACACACACACACACACACACACTCACACACACACACACTCACACACACTCAGTGAACCGTCTGAGAACAGGTTGGAGACATGAGAACTCGTCTCCTTTAAATACGTGGTACGGATCTCCAGCCAGGCGCAGTGGCTCACGCCTGTCATCCCAGCACTTTGGGAGGCTGAGGCGAGAGGATTGCCTTAGCTCAGGGGTTTTCGAGACCAGCCCGGGCAACTGGGTGAGACCTCGTCTCTACAATAAATCATAAAGAAAAATGAGCCGGGCACGGTCGCGCACGCCTGTAGTTCCAGCTGCTCAGGAGGCTGAGGCAGAAGGATCGCCTGCGTCCAGCAGGTCAAGGCTGTGGGGGCTGTGAACATGCCGTTGTACTCTGGTCTGGGCACGAGACTCTGACTCAAAAAAAACCCACACACGCAAAAACCAAAAAATGGATAAATAAATAACGACGTGTATTTTGCAAGAACAATGAGGCCATCGATGTCAGGACCCTGAACACGGGTGGGAAACTCCTCTCTGCGTCACAGTTCATGTTCAGAGTCTGTCGATTGCCCCGATATTGTCGTCTTCTGCGGCGAGTCCCTTCTGGATCTCCATTCCTGCCAGGATCCCGCGTGGCATTTGGTGGTCACGGCTCTTTGGGCTCCTTTGATTTGGACTCGTTCCTTGGCCTGTCTTGGCTTTCCCTGACCTTGATGAACACAGGCCAGTTGACCTGTGGAATGCCCCTCAGGTCGGCTTCCTCTGATCCTTCCTGGGATCACACCCAGGTCCCATGTTTTTGCCAAGAATGCTAATAAGTGACGCTGTGCCCCAGGGTTGGCCGTCGGGACAGATGGGTTTGAATCCTGGTGCCATCTGCTACCACCTGAGAGAGCTTGGGCGATGCACCGGTGACTCGTTGTTCTCATCTGTGAAATGGGACCCGTCGCTGCTCCTGTGTCCCGTGGATGAGATCTTTTTTTTTTTTTTTTTGAGTTGGAGTCTCACTCTGTCGCCCAGACTGGGGTGCATTGGCCCCTCCCGGCCACCGCAGCCTCGACCTGCTGGGCTCCAGCGATCCTTCCGCCTCAGCCTTCCAAGTAGTCGGAACTACAGGCCCGTGCTACCACACCAGCTAATTTTTTGATTTATTGTCGAGATGAGGTCTCGCCAAGTTGCTCAGGCGGGTCTCGAACCCGCCGGCTCAGGCAATCCACTCACCTCAGCGTCCCAAAGCGCGGGATTACAGGCTGAGCCACCAAGCCCGGCTAAGGTCTTTTTTTTTTTTTTTTTTTTGTAGTCAACGTCTTACTCTATCCCTCAGGCTGAAGTGCAGTGGCACGCTCATGGCCACCGCAGCCTCGACCCGCTGGGCTCTGGCAATCCTTCTGCCTTAGCCTTCCAAGTAGCTGGAACCACAGGTGCACGAAACCACGCCCAACTGATTTTTTGATTTATCGTAGAGATGAGCTTTTGCCAAGCTGCTCAGGCTGGTCTCGAACCCCCGGGCTCATGTAATCCTCTCGTCTTGGCCTCCCAAAGCGCTGGGATTACAAGCGTGAGCCACCGCACCGGACGCAGGAGGATGAGACCTTTTGAGCACCTGCCCCGAGGGGTTTTGAATAAAGATTGATTGACAAGGGGAAACTGTTTTAAGACATTCTGTTGCCTGGCTTTGGTGTGGAGAATAAATGCTTATGGCGACTGGTTTCTGGATTTTCTGTGACAGCATTTTGGCATCCATTGCTTTATGTATTTTTATTTTCGTAATTACAAAACTTTTATTTTATTTTTTAGAGACAGGGTCTTGCTCTGTTGCCCAGGCTGGAGTGCAGTGGTGCAATCATAGCTCACCGCAGCCTTCAGCTTCTGGCCTCCAGTGATCCTCCTGCTTCAGCCTCTGCAGTAGCTGGGACTCCAGGCATGTGTCACCACACCTGGCTAATTTTTCAAAATTTTTTGTAGCGTCGGAGGACTCACTATGTTGCCCATTCTGGTCTAGGATTCCTAGATTCAAGTGATCCTCCTGGTTCAGCCTTCCAAAACGCTGGGATTATAGGCGTGAGCCAAGAAGAGCTTTTATTTTAAAATAATTTTAGGGATACAGAAAGGTTGCAAACATAGAGGACTCCCATCCGCCCTTCCGCCATCTTGAAATTCGCATTGTGTGGTACAGTGTACATCGAATACACAAAGCTACAGATGTATGCAGACTTTTCCAACCTTTCCATGAATGTCCCTTTTCTGCCTGGGTCCAGTCTAGGATTCGACACGGCAGTTAGCTGTCATACCTCCTGGGTCTCCTTTAACTCGTGACAGCTCCCTAATCTGCCACCCTTCCTGACCTTGACACTGCTGAATGGTACCGGGCAGCTGTTTTGTAGAGTCTTCTTCGGTTTGGGTTTGTCTGGTGTTTTTTCGTGGTTAGATGGAGGCTATGTTCTCTCGACAAGAATGTCTCGGAGTTGACTTGCCCTTCCCTGGGTATCCACTGGGAGGTGAGTGACGTCATCGTGTGTCCTGTTGCTGGTGATGCCAGCCTTCATGTCAGCTGGGGGTATCTGCCAGGTTTCCCACTGGAAAGTAACTCTCTTTTCTTTTTCTTTTTTTTTTTTTTGAGTTGGAGTCTTTTTCTGTCATCCAGGCTGGAGGGCAGTAGCACGCTCCTGGCCACCCCAGCCTCGACCTGCTGGGCTCCGGCGACCCTTCTGCCTCAACCTTCCAATGGCCGGAACTACAGTCGTGCGCTACCATGCCTGGCTAATTTTTGACTTATTGTAGAGATGAGGTCTTGCCAAGTTGCCCCGGTGGGTCTCAAACCCGCGGGCTCAGGCAGTTCACTCGCCTCAGCCTCCCAGAGTGCTGGGACTACAGGCTAAGCCACTGAGCCTGACCTAATTTTTTGATTTATGGTAGAGATGAGATGTCGCCAAGTTGCCCAGGCGGGTCTCAAACCCACGGGCTCAGGCAATCCTCTCACCTCGGCTTCCCAAAGTGCTGGGATTATAAGCATGAGCCACCGCGCCCGGCCTGAAAGTCACTCTCTTAACACCTCCTTGGGAGGAAATACTTGGAGACGATGTAGTGTCCGGTCTGTCCTTAAGTTGTTGCCTACTGGTTTCAGTGTTCATGTGTGTGTCTGACCTGCAATACTTATTACCTGATTGGGATTTTCTGTTTCCCTCATTCTGTCTACATTTATGAGTTGGAACTCTTTTGTAAGGGAGATGATTTTATTCCTTTGTAATAAGTTTATCATAAGGTGGTTTGTTTGATGGACACATTAGGCTTTGGTTTTCCTGAGGGCAGGACTGTGTGCTATGTATTTTTGTGCCCCTGTTGTTTGGTGCATAGCACTAAAAATTGTGTGTTCAATGAGTTCCCTTTTTTGAGTTGGAATCTCACTCTGTTGCCCAGACTGGAGTGCAGTGGCACGCTCATGGCCACCGCAGCTTCGCCTGCTGGGCTCCAGCGATCCTTCCGCCTCAGCCTTCCGAGTAGCTGGAATTACAGGCATGCGCTACCCTGCCCGGATGAGTTTTTGATTTTATTGTAGTGATGAGGTCTCGCTGCCCAGGTGGGTCTCGAACCCGCGGGCTCAGGCAATCCACTCACCTCAGTCTCCCAAAGGTCTTTTTCTTTTTTTTAACCTTTGCTGAGACATTTCATGGGTTCTAATCTCTTTTTATTTTATTTTTTGAGTTGAGGTCTCACTCTGTTGCCCAGGTTGGAGTGCAGTGGCATGATCATGGCCCACCACAGCCTTGACCTCCTGGACTCAGGTGATCCTTCTGCCTCAGCCTTCTGAGTAGATGGGACTACAGGCACACGCCACCATGCCTGGCTAATTAAAAAAATTTTTTTTGTAGAGATGTGGTCTCGCTATGTTGCCCAGGCTGATCTCGAACACCTAGGCTCAAGCAATCCTCCTGCTTCGGCTTCCCAAAGTGCTGGGATGACGGGCATGAACCACTGCACATGACTGAGAAAAATTAATAAAAAATTAACTGGGCATGGCCCATACCCATAGTCCCAGTGGCTTGGGAGGCTGAGGTGGAAGGATCACTTGAGTCCAGGAGTTTGAGGCTGCAGTGAGCTATGATCGTACCACTGCACTCCATACAGCCTGGGAAGGCCAGGAAGGAGGAGGTGGTGAAGGGTGAGGAGCTCCTGCCCTGTGTTCTGCTGAGAAGCATTCGCTCAGCGCGGGGGTTTGAACCTGGGCCGAGGTGTTCCCACAGAAGGCAGAGGAGTTTGGCGACAGGGAGGAGGTGGGCGTGCGGAGAGCAGCCGGTCTGCCTGAGCACGGGGTCCCAGGGAGGTCGGGGTCACTGGCAAAGCCGGGCAGCTCGGCTCCTGGGAGAAGTGGGAGGTGGAGGCTGGAGTGGGGAGGTGGTGAGGAAGCTGGCGGAGGACAGGCTGGGCCCAGAGCAAAGGCCTGGCCTGGAGGAGAGGCCAGGAGAAGCTAGGAGAGGGTAGGAGAGGCCGGGCCCCGAGGAGAGGATGGCCTGGGTGCTTTGAGGGAGACATGCTCAGGAGAGAGCTGTGTGCAGCGGCTCAGGGGCCAGTGGACTGGGCCTGCCGTGTCCAGAGGAC
>NW_007059721.1:9208-10774 GCF_000164805.1 Carlito syrichta
GCAGGTGGAGATCAGTGTCAGGGAGTGAGCGGCAGGTGGCCTCTCTGGGGCCTGTCGGGTGGGGAGAGCAGGCCGGCAGGCAGAGCACACAGGGTCCGGGGGCTGCCAGCGGGGCCCTGGCTGCACACTGTGGTTTTGGGGCGAGTCTCAGACCTGGGAAGAGTATTGACTGGGGCCAGACGGGCCTAGGAGGGAAGGGACGGGTGCAGCTGGGCCTCAGAAGAGAGTGAGCCGTGGAGTCGGGGTTAAAAGTGGGTCCAACCGGGCTTGGTGGCTCAGCCTGTCATCCCAGCACTTTGGGAGGCTGAGGTGAGCGGATTGCCTGAGCCCGCGAGTTCCAGGTCAGCCTGGGCAACTGGGTGAGCCCTCGTCTCTACAGTAAATAAAAAAAAAATTAGCCGGGCATGGTAGCGCACCCCTGTAGTTCCGGCTACTTGGAAGGCTGAGGCGGAAGGTTCGCCGGAACCCATCAGATCGATGCTGAGGTGGCTGTGAGTGTGTCACTGCACTCCAGTCTGGGCGGCGAGTGAGACTCCAACTCAAAAAGAAAGAAAAAAAGACCGCCGGGCTCGGTGGCTCAGCCTGTAATCCCGCACTTTGGGAGGCTGAGGTGAGTGGATTGCTTGAGCCCGCGGGTTCGAGACCCGCCTGGGCAGCGAGACCTCATCTCTACAATAAATCAAAAAATCAGCTGGGTGTGGTAGCGCATGCCTGTAATTCCGGCTACTTGGAAGGCTGAGGCGGAAGGTTCGCCGGAGCCCATCAGATCGATGCTGGGGTGGCTGTGAGTGTGTCACTGCACTCCAGTCTGGGCGGCGGAGGGAGATTCGAACTCCAAAAAAAAAAAAAGAAAGATAAAAGAGTGAGCCCTGACCACTTCACACCCACCAGGATGGCTACCATCAGAAAGCTCCAGAGAAGAACAGGCATTGACAAGGGCATGGAGGGATCGGAACCCCGTGCACTGTGGGCGGGGATGCCCAGCGGTGTGACCGCTGGGGACAATAGCATGGCGGTTCCTCAAGACACGGAACCTGGGCTGATCCGGCGATTCCACTGCTGGGCCTAGACCCCAAACTTCAAAGGCAAGGTCTCAGAGAGGCATTGCACGCCCATATGTGTTGCAGCATCATTCACACGGGCTGAACAGCGGAAGCAACCCACACGCCCGTCGACGCCTGGATGGATCAACAAGATGCCGTGTGTCTATCCGTCCAGCGGGATATTAGCCTTAAGAGGGATGGGGATTCAGACCCGTGCCCCGACCTGTTGAGTCTTTGAAGATGACGCTGAGCGAAATAAGCCAGAAAGGACAGACGCTAAAGAGTTCCACTCATCTAGGCTGCTCGAGGAGTCGGGTTCACATAGACGGAAAGCCAAGCATGGTCGTGGGGACTGGCGGCCGATGGGGGAGAGAGAGAACTCGCTAATACAGGGTTTCAGCTTGTGGAGTGAAAGGGTTCTGGAGCTTGGGGGTGCAGCAGCGCGGATGTGGTCATCTTCAGGTGTAGGCACTGCTGAGTCTGGCACTTGAAATCAATTCTATATTATGTGTATTTTTACCAC